>NC_056725.1:745138294-745220794 GCF_019279795.1 Protopterus annectens | reverse complement strand
AGACCAATGCAGAAATCACCTCTCTATTCAACTCCTTCTTTATTAACTCTATTGCTGAACTAACTAAATCCTTCCCAAACACCCCACCCTTACAAGCCAGTCATTCTACCCCAGTCTCTAAACCCAACCCCCCCACCTTTGAACTTAATCCAATTCCAACTTCCTACATAAAGAAACTCCTCAGCAAGCTGAAACCATGCTCCAATGCCCCAGATAACATTCCCTCTAAGTTCTTAAAAATTGCTGTAGATGGCATCACCCTCCCCATTAGCATCTTAATCAACAGATCCATACAAGAATCTTATGTCCCCAAGCTCTGGCATTCTGCCTTTATACATCCTCTTCACAAAGGCGGTAAAAATAATAATACCTCTAACTTTCACCCCATAGCCATCCTCTCCCCAATATCTAAAATACTGGAAAAATGCGTTCACACCCAACTAATGCCCTTCCTAACCACAAACCACAAACCATCTAATCTCTCAAACCCAACATGGCTTCCACCCTGGCCATAATACTATTGCTGCTCTCGTCTCATTCTTATAGATAGTCAACCATGCCTGTGACTCCGGAAATATCATTTCTATAGTTCTACTAGATGTCTCCAAAGCTTTCGACCCTATCTCCCATACCCATCTCCTCAGCCATCTGGCTAATCTTAACCTTTCTCACAACTCCCTGTCCTGGTTTTCAAGTTATCTAACTGATAGAGCGCAAGCTGTAAAATGGAAGAAAGGCACCTCTGACTTCCTTCCCATCCCTACTGGAGTTCCCCAAGGATCTATTCTCGGCCCTATGCTCTTTAACATCTTTGTCAATGATTTCCACTCAGCCATCCCAAATATTAAAATAGTACAATATGCTGATGACTCCACTTTAATCTGCAAAGCCACCAACCTCCCAGAACTTCAATCTTACACACAAACCACCTTCTCTGCCACTGAGGACTGGATGTTGAAAAACCATTTATCTCTAAATGCTAACAAATCTAAAATACTACTCTTCACTCCTTCAAAATGCTGCCCACCTGATAATAATTCTTTCCAAATCAGAAGCCACAACAATTCTACTATAGAAATCGTACCTATGCTAAACTACTTGGGGTCACCGTAGATGAAAACCTAATATGTGACACACATATTCAACTAAACATCAAAAAAAACCCATCGAAAACTTGGCCTACTATATAGAAACATCCACCATCTCATTCCCTCTACCAGACAAACCCTTGCCACCACCTACCTTCTCCCCACTCTAATGTATGGTGCACCCATACTAACTAACCTATCTGCCTCAATCTCTTCCAAAATGGAAAGTTGTTACAATAAAATCTCCAAGTTTGCCATAAAAGCCAAACACACCTCCCACCATTGCTATGCCCTCCACATTCTTAACTGGCTAAAACTTCCCAACCATCTGGACTACCTCCAACTTACTACTGTCCATAAGCTATTCTTTAACCCTACCATATGCCCTGCTCTTTCCAACTTCCTACAACCTTACACTCCTAATAGGCCACTTAGATCTTTCCACCTAAACCTTCTCACTGGCTACAAACCAACCCACCTTGCTGGATGGCACCTCCTGTCCTTCTCCCTAGCCAAAAACTGGAACTCTCTCCCTTCTTCTCTATGAACTATTGAAAACACTAACAACTTCCAATCACATCTCCATTCATACTTATTCTCTAAGTGGAAGTGCAATTGCACTTTACCCACCTAGCCTTCTTCTCTCTTCACTTTAAATCATATTTTCCCTACTTCCCCTTTGCCTACTACTTAACTCTTCCAGAAATGACTTCTTAACACCTCTAGAAATGACTCTCTCTTCAGCATTACTTTTTGTACATTTCATACATATTGTATTTAGTTTTCCTTCCCGGTTCTCCTCTCCCTTCATTTGTACCTGTTCTGGCACCCGAACAAGACATATTTTCTATATAAACTCTGGAATTTTTTCCTTGCAACATATGACCTATCTGCTAAATTACTAATGTACCAGTTCATGTCTCTGTTCCACAAAGTATTTGCACCACTTCATGTCTCTGTTCTCAAATGTGTCTGCACCCTCAGTTGCTACTATAACTTGCTTATCTTATGTATCTGTGTCATGAATTGTAACTTTATCCAACATCTAATGTTTTTACTATGTAATGTTGGAGCTTTTCTCCCCGGGCCTTCACTGAAAATGGGCTCTCGAGCCTCGTGGACCCCCCCGGTCAACAAACTGAAATAAATAAATAAATAAATGAATATGTATATGTGTGTGTGTGTGTGTGTGTCTGTGAGTGTGTGTGTATATATATATATATATATATATATATATATATATGTGTATGTATATATAAATATATATATATATATATATATATATATATATATATATATATATATATATATATAGGTCTACTTTGACCCACGAATTTTCCATTTTTTCTAAAGGAAATTCCGTGAGTCTATTTTTGCAAAAGTGTATTTACCCGAAAATGCATTTTTGCGAAAAAACAATTCATCAAACAGCAAAAGAAAAAAAAAATACACTAAACATATTCATGCAGGGAGGCAAGCCCATTTGCACCCTCCCATATGGGGGGCTGCACCCCCACCCTCTCTAGTTATATATTCTAACTCCGAGATGACACTACAGTAGGGAAAAGGGAATATTCTCTTATCCTAACTGTGCCATGATCTACAACAACAAGCACACTTGCTGTTTGTGAAAACAGACTAGTGTAATTGCCTTTCGGAGAAATGCAAATTTGGTCTATCAGTGTAGACCCATATATAAATAAATGTGTGTGTGTGTCTTTCGGCTTTTCATGGTTAGGGATTGCCACAGCGGAACTCCGGTCTGCTAATGATTGGCAGTAGATTTTTACATGCCGAGTTGCCGGCCCTGACGCACAACCTTCACCGAAGGTACGCCCATTCACGCATGTCTCCACACAGAAGACGCTCTAGCTGAGAATCGAACAGGACAACGTCTTACTGTGTGTTAACAACGCTACCGCAGCCCACCACCGCAGTACCCATAAATAAATAAATATATATATATATATATATATATATATATATATATATATATATATATATATATATATATATATATATATATATATATATCTGAATATGTAAATCCAGACTACCGAAGCTAAACTCTCAGCAGAAGTTTCATCATGTGAGTGTATAAACACACACACACACACACACACACACACACACACACACACACACACACACACGCACACACACACACGCACACACACATACATGCTCACACACACTCACATGCCACATGCAAATATATATCAGAAGGAGCTAGTGAGCTAAAGAACGGGATATGCTTATTATGCAGTAGGAAGGCAAAGGAATGTAAGTGCTAGATATAACGTGAAAAAGTAATGAAAGAAATGTGAAGAGTTGTGTTAAAGGATAAAATACATACTGTGCATGTTGTCAGTTATGAACTGACCATATTACCTCGAGGGTATAGAAAGATGGAGGCTATTGATGCCATAGAATAAGTAGATGCAAGTGAAGTGTATCAAGTGAGGAGAGGGAAGAGAGCCCAGTGGAGATTTAAAATGTTGAGGGAAATGATAAAGGAAAGGGTTGCATTGAAATAAACATGTTAAGGACAACAATCTATCTATATATTTATCTATCTTTCTAGCTATGTAACTACTATCTACCTACCTATTTGTACGGTGTAAAATGACTTAATTTGGGGAGATAAATTTAATTGTGGATTAGGAAATGCAGAGGAACGTATACCTCTCAGTCTTTCAGCTCAACAGATCTGGATAAAGCCATAATAATGGGATGCAAAGACCCAAAATCAGGGAAAGATTCTAAATTTTGCTCTTATAAACTTAGACAATTGCTAGAATAATACGTTTTATATAGCTTTCATTTCTTGGAGGATATGACGTCTGAAACCAAAACGTTTGACAATATTTACTGATTTCAATCCTTAGTGATTTGCCAGCAAATCACAAATTTTATGAGGAATAGACCAAAAATAAGAGGGAAAAATCTGGTCATTCTGCAAAATTCTGGACTGTTGGCGGTATGGCTCAGACTAATAAAATTCACCAGGCATAAGCTAAGGATGATAACTTAAAAGAAGAAATTTTGTCTGGACCGAATCTGGGATAGGTGGGAGGAAGTGAATGTAGGCGTGAAAGGGCAATTTTTGGAAACAATGATGAATTCTATCTTTGGTAATGTGGTGATTAAATAGAGCACCATTGATTACTACACTTCTTACTTATGGTATTTCTGATCATAAGATCAAGAATGTATATGAAGACAGATTTAATAAGGTGAAGCCTTGACCAAGAGTTTTTAATTTAGATGCAAACATTGTTCAAAAATGGACAATCTTGAAATATTTTGATAGCCACATTAGAAAGCTGGAGACAGGAAGTTTTATATCTCAAAGAAGGCTTGATGTGTTGTTATAAAACAAAAGATGGAAAGATGTAGTTTTCATATAACAAAGACGATTCTTTCATATTTTAATAAAACAAAAAGAAAAGAGTATAGACAGAAATTAAAGAAGATAGCATGATAGAGCTGACTAAGGTAAACAAGGTTAGTTAAAAAGGGCAGAAAACTATGCTAAGGAGGAAATTGTTCATTATTGTAAGGGGATACAGTCATACAAACTTCTTTTAGAGATTATGTAAAAAACTAGTAGAGTAGTAGTGTATCTAGGAAAAGATATTTCTTCTGCACACAAAATAAGATATGTCATTTAATAAATTAAAAGCAGTAATGATAATAAAAAAGATCAGACCAGATGTACACTTTTTATCTATAGAGGTCTTTCTTAATATTTGGAGGACTGCCATTTGGCTTTGTTGAAGGAAGTATTTAGTGAATGGTATGAGCTATGTAGGAAGTTAATAATGATATTCATTATTTATTAGTATTTGTTCACAGGCATAATCTAACTGGAGACATAAAGTAGCTTCTTTTCAACAGAGACTGGGTGAGAAAAGCTGCAGTATATATGTAATATCGACTACAAATTCATAGGGAGATTGTAAAGTAGAAACGTATAACATCACATATATATTAACAGTGTAAAATTATAGTGTAAAACAGATACATATAATTTGGTAAGATAAATACCCAGCTAACAATTCAAAAATAGTCAGTCAACAAGAATTGGAGGAGAGGTAAGCATTGCCATGTTTATATAGAAATCATATGAGATAGATCAGTCAATGGGTGAAACTGAAAGTCATAGATGGGTCTTGAGAGAGATTATTGACAGAGAATGACCTTGAGGGATATAAAGGACCATCAGATATATCATAAATAGAGTAAGAATGGAGTTGGTTGGGTAAGAGTGTGAGATTGTTCAGCCACAAATGCTGCAGAACCATAAGTCCAAGAGGAGTTCTTCAAGTTCTGTTTTGAGAGTTTTATGGTTATTGATTTCTTTGACATCTAAAGGCATGGAGTTCCATAATCTAGTGACACAGGAAGTGTATAATGAGCCACTTGTGGAGATACTTGATTTATTTGTTTGGAAAATCCATTTATCTGTGGTGCACTGAGTTCTTTTTGGATGATATTGTTGGAGTATATTGCTTAAGACTGGATATTGGTCAGGTCTATGAAACTTTTATTTGCAAAAAGGGAAATATCCCTAGTTTAAATAATTGTAGGCAGTTGTGCTTTCAAATGTGCATTTCAAAATGCTTGCAAATGTTTATTTACATTTGAAAATGACCAAAGCATTAAATGCGATGGCAGGAGAAATATATATGTGGACATTAGAGAGATATGAAGGAATTGTTGGTTATTCAGGAATAGATAACTCATATAGAATGCGGTATAAGTTTAATCACAGTATTGGACAGTATAAAAGCCTTTGAGAGTTGAATTTATTTCCATTGTTATGAAGACAGTAGTTTAAGGGACAGATAAGTAAGTTGGTATGTACAGATATATGGTATGTGAATGATACATGTAATGAATAAAGTTTATATTGGAAAGGAATCAGATGTTAAGATGGGCATCAGACAGGTAAGTTCTTTAAGTTCCACAACTTTTACTTTAGTTGTAGTATTCAGCTGTCATTTTGCATTGACCACTGATGATGATTTGGTATTGATTATAAAATAAGACAGAATGAATGGATATAAGTTTAAAAACAAAAGGACATAAATTAAACACTTACAAGTTGGAATGTAAGTCAGGAGGAGAAAGTAAAGTGTTTAGATTTATATTACAAAATGAATCATAACGTTTAATATTGAGAATGTTAAGGTTTTGCAAATAAAATACTAGTAAAGAACTGAAACAAGTGATAGGCAAATACATCTTGTGAATTTCTAAGAGATCTTAAGTATGTCTTGCAATAAAAATAACTTCTCTGGTTATATCTGTAATTTAGGGTTTGAGAATTATGCTGTTAGTTATTTTACTTATATTAAGAATTTTTTATTTTTCAAGTTCTGGGGTTCATTGTTAAACACTATCTCAATATAATGTCAACATTATCATGAGGATGGACTAGATATAATACAACCAGTAGTTTAGCTTATAATTTATTTGTCTAGGAGATGCAAATAAAACTAAGGAGAAATAAGTATTAGAAAGCATTTTAAATAGTTAAGGTTTAGTGGTAAAAGTTGGTATGAGGGAAGTGGGGATGCTAAACAAGAAGTTAGGAAATATTGGGTAGAGAGAGGTAGAATTTGGAAATGGAATTTGAAATATAATGGTAACATCAAAACAAAAAAGATTTGTAACTAAACAATAGCTAGGCTTTATGTGATAACAGGGCAGTGCTTGTTATGTGGAAGGAAATGAGTAGTTATGATAGAAAAAAACAAGGTATATCTGTCTTAGGAGTTTTATATAGTAATTATCATATAAGAAACTACACATAAACTCAAAAATACTACTGTATGGTGGAGAGTGTTCAACGATGACATCAGAGTATTATTTTTTGCAAAATTTTGGTAAGGCTATGTAGTATTAAAGCAAACAATGAGCAAATTATGGTATAGTTTACTGTTATGTATATAGACATATACCGAGTGGGTGAGTGACTAAGACATGGATTTTTGTTTTTAGAGATATAATTATATCAAACAGGTTTGGAATGCTCAACCACATTCTGAGTTACAATCCATTTAGAGTTTGACAATTAAAAAGAAAAAAAAAACTTTTTCATTTGAGAGAAACAGGATCTTTTAACATCTACCTGAGCTATCATCAGCTTAGACAGTTGGGATTTTGTTGTAATGTGTCATCCAAAGGACAATAAATCAGAAGATCAACATCAGTTTATGTTGTACTATAGTGTCAAGACAAGGATATGAATACAAACAAGCATCTGATGTGAGGTTAGAAACCACTGCCTTTTAATATTCTCAGTGTTACAGATACATTAGCTACTTGCTGGGTTACTGACACTGGCATTTGATAAACTACTGTAGGAAAAAGCAATGGAAGACTTATGGGAAAATACTAGCTGCTGGGAAAAAATGCAGCGTGACCTTGTAAATGGAGCCAAAACAGAAAAAAACATAGCTCCCAGTGGGATGCCAGAAGGACTGATTCTAGTGGTGATGAAAACCATTTCCCAGGTCTATATAAATGTCATTGTAAAGGGTTTGTCAGGAAAAGTTTGTCTTATTTGCTGACAATCTGAAGAAATTCAACGGGGATGATACTAAGAAGGCATAGATAGCATAGAAAGGGCGTGACATAACTAAAGAATGCATTAAGATTCAAAACAGAATATGCACAATCTGGCAAGCACTTGTGTGCACAAGCACTGCACATCTGGAAAAGATGCAGCAGTAACAAGAAAACTAGAAATGGACCTGCGGTATAAGAGATGATGTCAACGCAACCAAACTTAAGGCAGATCAGTACAGAAGACAGGCAGAGTATGTACATACAAAGGAATAGGAAATAGTAGAAGAAGGTGAAGTTAGCACTTCTTTATGAAAGCAGTTGTGGCATTCCTGTCTACAGTGTTGCTGCAGTTCTGGTGGTCTCATCTTTTTTTAAGACAACGGCAGAACACTAGTAACAGGGATGAGAGAAAAATGGGGTATGATATCTAGCCGAAGGCATAAAGAGAAGAAACTGCAGCACTTAATATGCATAGTCATGAAAATTAGATGGGATATGATACAAACATTTAAGTACTTTGAAGGAATTTGCAGAACCCAAACCAGTATACTTTTTTAATGAAACATATAATATGAGTATAAGAAGACTTGTTTTTAAGGTAGAGAATGGAGCAGTCAAGGAAGATATGAGGAAGCATTACTTCAAAGAAGAGTTGATAGATGACTGTAATAGTATTGGTAGCTGTATTAACAAGACTGACACAATCCCAGAAAGCATGGGAAAGACAGAAGCAATTCCAATGCTCTGTGATAAAATGAGGGAACAAGTTAAGAAATAACTGAGGCTGATCCAGAAGAGAAAAAGAGAGCAGAGCAGATGGGCCAAAGCATCCTTATCTTTCAGAAAAAAATGAAAGTTCCTGTAATTTTGTTTTAAATTTCTACTATAAAGCAAAATAAAATTAGACAAACAACAAAAACACATTTTCAGTATTCAGAAGTATAAGAGAGTGGTGACATTTGGATCGGAATGAGCAAAGACTTTGGAAAGTGGGAAATACTAGCAATGGATCCTCCTAGGGAGCACTGATTTCAAACCAAGTCAGGGATTTAAAAAGGAATTGTGCATAGACAAGGCAGGGAACAGTGGAACAGGTTATTACTAGGTGGATAAATAGAAGACTTGCTCTGGTTTCCTCACAAGATGCTGCTAGCAAGTCCTTTTTCGATCAAAAGGATAACATTCTAACCGTGATGCAGGTACGCTAGGCTTATGTTGTGACTACTAGTCTGGGTATTGGAGGAGCAGCTGAGGGATGGGAGTGAGTGGATGATGTCACTGTGATCATCTTGGTGTGGGGGGGGGGGCGCTGTGAGACCTGCTGCCTTACTGATGTCCAGTAGATGTCAAACTTCTTGTCAGTTTAAATGGCAGCAAGTGGGACACAATGTAGATATGGCTGCCAAGCCATGTATGTGCTGTAACTGTACCAGATGTATGCACAGAAATGTACATGCTTCAGATGCCAACACCATTGTCTGTACACTGACATTAAATTCAGGTGGCTTTTGCCTGTAGGACTGAATCCAGACTCTCGGGCTACTAGTGAAAAAATACTTCTGAAATGTAAAGCAGAGGTATATAGGGGCAACAATGAGGTGCGAGGACCAAGTTCTCGTCATGGCTTGCCTGGATAATAACCTCTTTGGGAAAATCAGAATGGAAGGTTATCAGATATGGGGGAATCCTACTAAGAATACTACAACTGTATCACATATCACAGCGTATGTTTTTAAACAAATGTCAGATTCATTCATATTTCCTTATTATGACCCTCAGCCTATATTATTGTAGATTACTGCCAACTTGAACTATGTCTCCTTGCTCACGTTTCACTAGCTATCTCTTAATGGGTGATATAATACTGACAGACATGCAATGTAGTACTCCACTGTGAGTAAGAAAGACACTATACCATAAGGTACCTCCCAAAACAACAGTATGCACAAAACACACTCAGTGGGAATGAACACACACACAAGACATATGAGTCTACAAAAGATTGTTTTATGTAAAATGAATTCCTCAATGGTCTGACTCAGTACAGTAAGAAACATACAACTGGTGAATCTACAAAACTCTCAGTATTTCTGATCACTGTGGGTAATTGAGACAGGAGTATTTTATTCCTGCAACCCATTTCAGTTTGTCATTATTGCTTTCCAGTAGTAATCCTTCATTCTGTGGTTTGGGTGACGTCTTTGGATATTTTGTTTATTTACATTTGGTGTTTCACAGGATGTCTGCCTCTGCCCACATTTACTGTATGAATCATATAAGATAGCTGGCAGCTAAGCTACTGTTCTCTTACATATAGTTATAAATTATCTTGTATCAACTAGTTGAGTAGTAAATAAACTACCATATGAATCTCACTTTTACCTCATAGTGTGAGTACACTGGGAATCTGTTATGCAGACTAATATAGATAGGAAGCTATGCAGACAAAAAAGAAATGGAAAGAAAGAATGAAAGAAACAAAAGTAATCTCCGTATCAAGTAATTTTACCAATATATTACTACATCAGCCGAAAAATACATCTGTGATGGAACTCATTTAGTATATCTTTATAGCTGTAGAATGTAGAGGAGTTTTTACAATGATGATTTTTATATGCAGATTAAAAGATATATAATGTAAACTGATATATTTTAAAACAAAGATTTTTCACTTGACATTAGCTTAACACTAAGAAGCTGGTGCTGTAGTCACGTTGGTAAATTAATCATAACTAAGCTAAAATAACTTAATGATCTGAATATGTGCTCTTCTTTTTTTAAGTAATACAGTGGCACAGTTGATAGTGTTGTCACCTCACAAGAAGGGGTTCACTGGTTCAATTCTCGGTAAGGGTGCCTTTTGTGTGGAGTAGGCTTGTCCTCTCTGTCCTCACGTGGGTTTCCTCTGGGTGTTTCGGTGTCCACCCACATTACAAAGACATGCTGTAGGTGGATTGAACACTCTAAATCGGCCATAGATGTGACTGTGCATGTGAGTGTATGGTGTGGATGAACTACCATGGCAGAGCTAACCACCTGGCAGTGTAAACCTTTGCTCTAGATAATTGTCACTATTGAAGTGACACCTCAATGCCATGTAAAAAAATGGGAAAAAGGCATTGTGGATGGATGGAGTTCTGTGCTATGAAAAATCAGCAAAAGAGTTAGCAGATTTGTTAACTAAATTTTGATGAGAGGAGTTGATATACTAATGAATGCATAGTCTAAAATTATTACTTCGATAATCTATGCTTTTGTAATGTGGTACATTGTTTATTTTTTAGTGCATATTCAATAATACAAGCACTTAAGGCTGTATGTGCCATCATGTCTATACATAAAAAACAATAAGAAAAGATCAGTACCTTTTCTGCTCTGATTTCATGACTCGTTGAAGTCAATGCTATGATCGGGCAAGAAGTAACCTGATGATTTTACTCTATAATGTCTGAAATATGTTTTAAAATGTACATTGTTTCTTGTGTTTCTTACCAGTCATATTACTAGTTATTGGTGCATGAAATCTGTTTTCTCTGCTCTGGGCACAGATAATAATAAGTCACCTGACTAGATCACAAATCAGTTAATGAGTACCAGGATGCAGTAGTAAACTAATGACCTGGCTGCACCTCAGTTCTGTGGTTGCAGTGCCATGAGGTGCAACCACCGCTATCTACAAAGCTACATTTTAAGAAGTACCCAGCAAGCATGCTAGACTCTCAGGAAAGTGTGCAGCAGCTACTAAGAAGATCTGTGAGTCTGTACTTCAGTTTGGCACATTGGAAATCCACCAAGCAGTGAACTACATTGCATGTAAAGATCCAATAGGGAAACATGATGTTCAGGTCCATCCTGTGGACTTCCTGGAGGAGAATCACGATCCTTTGACAGCTTTGTCTCCCAAATTCTTATAAATACAATACTTACCAGTGGACTGAAAGTAGATAAGCAGGCTGCAAAAACTGCTTCCATCAAAATGCTGATTTCCATGCAGGTATCTGAAAATTACAAATATATGCACTGGCAAACAAACAACATCAAAAATAATAATAAATATGAAAATCACCCTACAGTGGAATAACCCCTGACTAGTAGGCATGGAGGAAAGGCTAGTATAACCAGACATTATAGCATTTCTAAAATACATTTTTTCTGCATCCCTATTACTTGAATTTGATCTGACATTGACAGTATCATGTAGTGTAACCTACTAAAAACACAAAGACACACATTCACACACACGCACACATGCACACACGCAGACATGCGCACACACACACACACACACACACACACACACACACACACACACACACACACACATACTACACTGTTCTGCATGCTGGCTGGCAGTGGCAATGAACTAGAATGTGGATAGAGTACTATTTTGTTTAAAAATAATTAATAAAAAAGGTTCTTTTTCACTTTCCACAGAGCATAATTTCCCATCCTCATGTGCTTTTATATGATTCAGGATTCTACAAGCAGCGGTCACCTGATACAGCCTGAGCCAATGGGATAAGTTGATCCTTGCTTCATCTATCAACCTAAATATCTCCCATGACACATTGTTTTAACTCCCTAGAAATGGTTTGTGGATATAATTGCTTTATTTTCTATGAAGTCATACACATAAACTCCAGCACTGATTGCCCAGAAAATTTTTTTCTTCTTTTTTGTAATAGAAATTAAAACTCAAATTCACAGTGTTTTGAGTTTCAAAATAATACATCCAACTAGTTCTATGGAAACAAAGTTGAATACTTTTAACACAAAAAAATAAAAGACAAATTAAAATCTAACTACTTTTTGTCTGAGAGGTCTGCAGCTCAGCAGAACAGTATGGTAAGATGCCCAAAGATTCAATCACAAAAAAAAAAAAAAAACCCACTAAGATATATACTCCCTGAAAGGTGGAAATCATGTTTTTGAGTGCACATTATTGGAAACTCCAAAATGAATGGATTTTTAGTTGCTGCAGCAAGAGGCCTACTGCAACAAAATATTTTGCTAAACTGCTTATGATTGTGATTTTGGTTCAGAAACATTTGAGTTGAATTCACAATGAAGCTTGTCTGAGAATGCTGGGATCTGAATCACATTTAATGTTTTTAAAGTCTTTTTAGATCTTCTTAATTATAGAGACTATACGGAGGGCCATACAACATATGAGGAAGCATGAAGCATAGGTGCAAAAATATCAAACTACAGGCAAATCCTGCAAATGATAGCATGTTCTATTATGTGTCACATAAAAAATTATACTCTACAAATCCATAATTATAAAGCAGCAAAATGCCACATCTTTGGAAAATTAAGCATACAAAAACTAGAAAGTTGTATGAAAATGCAGTAGCTATTGTCATTGTTTTCCATATATTCTCAGAGAGAAATTTATTGTAAACAGTAAATTACTGGACATGGAAATAGGTACAAGTAAAGCAATATCTATTATATTTATATAAAGTACTGCAGCAGATGTGAGATTATGGATTGAAAGTTGAGAATTCAAAATGTGAGTTTGGTATATGTTTTGGGACACTTTCTGGACAGAAAGGGGACAGCATCCTCTGACAAGGTAAAAGTCAGTGATGAATCCCCATTTCCCCAACAAACACGTTAAAGAGTAACATGTTACTTGCCTTGAATAATTATTAAGGAACCTTCACATTACCACTCCTATATAGATTGTTGAAAGGTTATGTGTCATGGTAGTGGAAACAATTTCAGTAAAATGCTTTCAGAAAATGTAATAAAATGCTGACTTGGGATAAAGAATTGGCACACTATTATCAAGAATTACCAGTATTGCTTGCGATGCCTCAGCCTATGGACCAGATGCAAGGCATACCTCTAAATTGTACAGATTTTCGAAGAATGCCCAGACTTTTGCCTCATATTTTTGGTTTGTTTTTCATAAACTTGTGTTTTTCTTGCAAACTTGTGGCAAATCATTAAAGACTGAAGTTAAAAAATAATGACAGACATTTCAGTTTCATAATTTACACCCTTCAGAAAATTCATGCTAATGCAAACTCTGTCATTCTTTCAACTTTCTAAGATTATAAGAGCAATATAAAAATTGTCCTTATTTTTGGGCCTTTGTCCGGATTAAGTTGAGGGGTATGAAGCAGAGATTCAACATCTTGTACCATTAAAGGATGAAAGAACAATTCCTTCCATATATGGAACTCTGTCTTTTGTTAAGATGAAGGACTCTGCAATCCTGAAGGAAACATTTGCGTTAATTTTTGGAGTAAATAATAACCACTGATACTGCTGACATAGAAATAAAAGTTGTTAATGGCCATAAACCTTTATTAACACTGTCTGATGAGCACAAGAGTTTGCTTACTATGACAGCAGAATTCTGCAGGAGTGGACAAAAATATGAGTCTATAATTACTGAACAGAATATAACAGAGTTTTCATGAGTCATGGAAAGCTGACAGACTCTCTACAGTTCTGCTATGTGAAACTTCAGATAATTATTTAGAAAGAGTGACAGAGTATGTGGATGATTTGACTGGGGAGATATAGGGGCACTCCTTTTAAAGCAGATTTAATAGCATGGGGATACTAGAACTGACTCAGAACTGGTATGCATTAGCAGTTTTGTAATGAAAAGCTGGCCAAACCTATTTGCAATAATGCTTAACTCATTACAGATGGGTGATGCCTGCGGTTGATTCTGAAGTTGCATCCTACCGATGCCTCTAGGTTTCAAATATTGTTTCTTCATAATTATATTAAGAATTTTAAAACCATGCTACATACAAAGTATTAACATATTTCATCTTAAAAAGCTTATACAATGCCAAACACAAGTGTGTTTATATTCAATCTCTGTCTATTCAGGTAAAGAGAAATTAATTTATGTTCCTAAAATATTTATTTATATTGTCATAAACTTCATGCTTTTCTAAATATTCTAACACACAAGTAGCACCAACAGAATTGTTTAGCCTTATATGAAAACACAGCTGGATGAATAAAATGCTACTAGCAGTATATGGGTAACTTGAGTGGTCGATGAGATATTAAAAGTTGTTTACAAAATATTAGAAATTTAATAGTTACCAGACCTTCACTGAAAATGGGCTTCTACCCAGGTGGGCTTTCCCAGTAAGCAAATGTCAATAAATAAATAAATAAATAAATAAATAAATAAATGAATACATTTGCACTTCTTTTATAACACCTATGGTTCCAGAGATATGAACATTTGTTTGATATGTGAGGATATAATTTGATTCCATTAAAAAGCTTAGACTCCGGCCACTGGAAGCTGCAGTAAAAATTTCCAGAGCTTCATTGGAGGGAACGAGTTAATGAGAGCCTGAAAATGTTTTGTTTTCAGAAGAAGATTCAAACTTTCAGAGGAGAAAAATTACATCTTATGGGGTCCCTGAGTAATATTCATAAGGGAAAAAATGCTGCAATGGAAACACTTGATATGAATAACCATGGCATTGTTAAACGGAATACTCTAGTTAGTTGCATCTGGTAGCTTGAGCTAGATGAAGAGATTAGGAATCTAGAGCTATTGTTCTATGTCAGATGGAACAGAAAATGCATAAACTAGTAGCTTTATACATACAATTGTAATGCGGATGCTGGGAATGATTGGGCATTGAGTTTACTGCAATGTTTATGTGTTCATGACAGTAGCAGACACTTATCTGAATTGGGCAGAGCAGTTTGAATGCTTGCAATTATATCTCACGCTACTATTTGTCAAAAAAAAGAATAATTTGGTGCTTCTGGATGCCCAAAATCATTGCCACTGACAGTGCAACTCAGTTTGCATTAGAAGCATTTTATAATTTTGTTAAAATTGTCAAATTTGCTCTACTCCTGCAGCAGAGTACCCCAAGAGCAAACAGGGTAGCTTAAAGGTTCATGCAAATGTTCAAGGAAGGCATAAAATATTGTAAATGCTTGTCTGGAAACTGAAGATAAAACATTGCCTTTTTCCCTACAATACAGAGTAATATCAAATTGGACAAGATGGATATAACTCCATAACTGTTCCTGAGCAGACATATGCAGATGAGATTGATCTTACTGATCCTATGTCTTAGATAGACTGCAAAAAAGAAAGGAGACAGATCGTTCAATGTAAGAGATTCAGAGTATCTCGAACATACTGATAGCACAGGCCTAAACTGGCTTCAGAGAATGATCGTCTATAAGGCAGCTGAAGGATCACATTGATTTTAAGGAACGGATTCTAGTATTTCCTACAGGAGACATTCTAATCTGATAACAAAACCTGAAATGGCTCTGGATGCTGACTGTTGAGGCAGATACATCTGACTGTACATCACAAGATAATAACTTCATTTATGTGACCAATAATGTTAAGTAGTTTCTAGTCCTGACTTGTTGCCTGAGCTGCACACAAATCTCCCTTGTACAACAGTGAACTAGAAATGATACTGATCCAGGAACTAGTTGCAGAATTGACAAAAACACAGTGTTATAAAACCACTTCAACATATTGAGTGGTAAAGCAAATAGTAGTGGTTCTGTATCTGTGAGTGAATAGGCCTGCTTTGTACCAGTACTAAATAAACTACTACATCTAGGCTGTCTATGGACATTAAAATACCAACATCCACAGCATCTGTGACTTTCTTGTAAAAACTCACGAGGCTGAGTACACATGATGTTCCCTTTAAAAAACCAAAGTGATTACAGTTAAGGTGTATAACATTTTTGATGCTGAAGTTTTTAAAACTGATTATAATGTGCTCCATAGCATCAGAGGTTAAGCTAATCAGAATGATTAGACTGTAGCTCTCTGGGATCATTGCTGGGTCTTCCATTATGCAGAAACTTCACAACTGCTGTCTTCCATGCTTCAGAATCCAGTAGCTAAAATTATGGTGAACAAGTTCAGAAAGGGGTTCGGCAAGGGTGTCTTTGGCACTGTTCTTTATACATCCAGGTATGGTGCAAGGTTGCACTCAAGTGTTATTTTTGGCTTTTGAGACCATAGTTAGGATATGCTACTTAAGATCTTATGTGGTGCTAAGGAGTCATGGATGTAAAGAGTTTTTAAGGCTGTAGGTGATACCATTTTGGATTATTTCAGAGAACTACAGTGTTGATTCTTAGATTACTAACATAACTGAAGAAGTATTTAGAATTGTCCTTTGCACAGATACCAGTTTCAGATAATGTTCAGCTTTGGTCTTCCTAATGGTAGCTTTTTGCTCTTTGCTAATCCCTTTGGTAGAGTCTTTAAAGTGGGTAGATTTGTATTTATGATAGGGCTTTATGATTTTTTTTTCTTGTGTTATAGTGGTTGTTTATGCTAAAGGACCAGCATGGGGGTTTCCTTTTGAACATTTGGTTCTCATAGGGACTGCTTGTTATGAACATTCTTCAAAAGTGAGTAAACTCTGAAGCATAAGTAGCTGTTGCAGCTTCATGGGAACTAGTGGAATTATAAGCGAATTTAGAAATCTTATCATAGAATTTGAGTAAATTTGCTCTCTTGAAGTCCTTAAATTCAGATTTGTTCACAGGAGTATGGGTTGTGGCTTTAAAAGAGAATGTCTCTAGTTTATGGTCTGATTTAACCAGTGAATTGGAAACTATGGGAGTGGAAGAGAAGGGTGCTATGTTGGTAAGGATAAGTGTTAGGATGTTGCACCTTATACTGGGCTTATTTACCAGTTGTTCTAAGGAATTAGTATTAACATTTCCAGGAATATTTGGGTATACCCAGCTTTAGATGGACAAATGTACCAGTTAATCATAGGGTAACTGAAATCACCCATTAAGAGAAAGCATTTCATAAAATGGGCGGCCACGGTGGTGCAGTGGTTAGCAAGACAGCAAGAGGTTCTCGGTTGTTTCTTTCCTCCTGGCTCCTTCTCTCTGAGCGCCTGCATGTGTTCCTCCTGGCCTGTCGGTTTCCGGGTGCTCCGGGTTCTCCCACATCCCAAAGACATGCTGCAGGTGGATGGACTCTAAATTGGCCTGGAGGTGTGTTTGCAGGGCTGTGTTCTCTGTGGAAGGGGCTGCCGGGCTGGCAACTCCTCGACACTGTAAAACACTGATTCAATGACATGGACATGGTGATCCGCTGTGGTGACCCCTAACCGGGAAAAGCCGAAAGAAGAAGAAGATTGGTATTTCATAAAATACAATCATGAATTTCCCATGGTCATCTGGTGACAAAGATGATATCCTATAGCATGCAATTAAGTTGACAGTTTATTTGCTGAGGCTAAGTTGGAGTTCTGTGAGCTCATTTTAATGGTCCCAAGGAACCTGCATAGCAGCCATATGATCCTGACGGATCTATATCATGATGTTGAATCCTAATGAGTACGAACGCCCTTTGTTCAAACCTAAAAGTCCAAATACCCTAAAGAGCGAACTCACGGAACAGCAATTTTTTTCCCAGGAAAAAAAAATTGCTACTCTGTAAAAAAAAAAAAAAAAAAAAAAAATCAAAACTTTAAAACAAACTGAATTGGTGGGCTTCGCCCCCCACACCACATCCCCACTTAAATATACCAACTCCAAGATTGCACTACAGTGGAGGAAATGGCAAAGCCCCAATGATGGCCCACCAATTTTTTTCCCTGGGAAAAAAATCAATCTTCCATAACTTTGCAGTTTAGGGCTTTCAGACTTTTCGGTTCAAACAAAGGGCGTTTCAACTTATCACCATTCGATGTGGTGATATAGACCCGATCCTGACAAATATGGAAATGTCTTTAGAGTTTCCCCTCAGGCCTGAACGCATGGTAATCTTAAACTCTAGTATGGCAGGAGTGCTATCTTTACACTAAATCCAGGTCGTATTTACAGCACAGATATACTATAGATGTGTTCTAGTTGCAGAAGAGCCTCAATTATACAAATCCAACACAACTCCTTGGTCAAACAGCATAAATAAATTATAAAGACTACTAAAATAACTCATGTAAGGCTCTAGTATGGTAGATATTTGGAGAGTCTTAGATTGATACAAGGCTGGGCACTTAGTCCCATCACTGTCCAGCCATTGTAGGTTGAATTATTAGCTAGTCTCCTTGGGTCTGGTGAAAGACATTGGGTAGTGCAGGTGATGCAATGTGCACTGTCAGATTATGAAGCAATACTCCTTTTGATGGTTCTCATGCTCTCCTCATAACCAAAGAAAGCAAGAAAAATAAACACCCATATATTTCAAGACTCAGAAGCACAAGACCTTCCTAGGAAGTTTATTGCTAGATATATTATAGCAATCCATCCACCTCACACATCACTGTACAGCACTGTATAGTGGGAGAGTTTAAATGAGGAAAGCTTGTTGTATGATTGCTTACATGTTACTTGAGAAGAGAGAGATGTCCTGTTCTGCATACAAATGCATCAAGGAAGAGCTAAATGAACACATCAATTATTGCAAGTAGAAACACAAGCTTGAGTTATGGGTGGTAGACTGATAAAAAGAGAAATGCAGCAGAGGCGAGTCAGTTATAGACCCTGTGGAGATCAAAAGAGAGTTATGAAGGATTATATAGCTGTGACAGTGGTAAACATGCACTTCCTTCAGATCAGACATTAAAAGGAGGCCCGATCTGCTTGATTATGTGATACCTCAGGTAGATGTAAAACATCCCACAGCACTTACTGAAAAGTGTATGGGAAGTTCCCTGGATGCCTCGGCCATTTTTATATGAATACCACCTCAAGTCTCCCCTGAAAGTGGCTAGTGGTCTAGAGGGACTAACCTAGTCAACAAAGTATGAATGAATGAATAAATAAATGAATGAATAAATAAATACATAAATAAATAAATAA
Source organism: Protopterus annectens (assembly GCF_019279795.1). NCBI lineage: Eukaryota > Metazoa > Chordata > Ceratodontiformes > Protopteridae > Protopterus > Protopterus annectens. Next base: position 745,201,316 of record NC_056725.1, on the reverse strand, counting down.
GGACAAGGATCTGGAAGAGATATTGAGTATACTTCTGCTGTCTGTTTCACAAGGTTTGCCTGTGGTGAAGCCTGTTACAGAGTCTGAGTTCAGACATACAGTCAAGCCTGTATGTTTAAACATGGATTCTGCAATGGGCTCAGGTATATGATCGAGGCTGCATGCCTGAACTCAAATTCTGTAATTGGTTCAGGCATATGATTGAAGCTGTATGCCTATTTTATTCTCTGTCATCTGTAGTCCCTGGGTATGGTAGGATGAATGAAAGGTAAGAAGTGTAACCCATATTCCAATTCAGGAAGAAGGACATTTTAGGCAAGGGTAGCACATGCAGTGGGTGTGAGCTACGTTGAGATTCTACAACAGAGTCTTAATTCTGAGAGAAACATATTAGTGATGTTGTCAATGTGGACATAAAAAAGGTGGGGTCTAGGCTGGCCTAAATATTTATATTTTAATTTGGAATAATATTGTTTTTATTGTCAGTCATGGCAATGCAATTAAGATGGGCTACTTTACTTGGAGTTGCAAAAAAAATGTAATTTTTTATGACTGACTCAAAGTTTGTTACTTACTGCTCAGTTGCAAACTTGAGAGAATGATTGCTGCAATTGAGTCTGTAGGGTGTTTAAGTTTAGATTCTAGTTAGAAGATAGCTGAATATACAGTGGGGTCTGATTTGGCTAGGTGTTCTGCAAGGTGATTAATTAATAATGACAATAGTAGGGAACCAATACAGAACATTTGGAAACTCCAGCATAGGGAATATCTATACAAGACAGAGTATGATTTGAAGTAACTTGGATGGTTTTATCAAATAACATTGGAACTATGTATATGCACACAAATAAAATTCGCTGACAAACTTAATAGGTTTAAACCACTGCTTAAACAACATTTTAGTCAATCCTGGTTCTGCACATGCTAATCACAAGGTTAAGGCTTTGTACCCACCATACAATACTCTGCAAATACTCCCCTTAAACAGAATGCTCTCAACCTCTTACTGAAATGACAAAACCATTTTTATACATAACTGCAACCTGTACAATCCACCAAGTTGCAAGTGGGCTTTCTCTTTTCTAACTCTTACCTCTGTAAAATCTTAGAATGTGTAAGTGTAACTACTATATGTGTTTAAATGTAAATAGAAATTTAACTACCCTGTGTTTATCTGGAACTTAATGTAATGCAATATAAGCAAATGGAACTTTTCTCTCCAGTCCTCAGCTGAAAATGGGAATTATCCAGTCAGACTTTCCTGGTAAACAAAGATACATAAGTAATTGTAACTGTACTCTGCCCAAAGATTACGTTTTTCAGCTTAGACAATAGCCTAGTTGTGGTTTACTGTTTTGAATGCTCTAGTCATGTCTATGAATATCTCAGCCATCATTAAGACATTATTGATGTTGCTGGAGAAGCAATCTGTAGCCAATGTGTATTGAGAACTTAGAAAGCAAAAACCTCAGTAAAAGAACCACTGAAGTACCACAGGAACTGGAATACAATTCTGAAATCAACACAGTAAAAATAGAGGCTATTTAGCACTTTCGTCTCAACACTTTATTAAACTGAAACTTCATCAGAATAGCTCCATTTAAATATCATCATGTATTTAAACTCTAAAAGCCCGCCAAAAATTTAAATAACCAATAAAATAAATATAAAGAAAAATCACATGATGAGATTCCACCAATAAAAAAATAGAAACTTTCTTTCATAATTTAGGAATGCAATAGCTATATAAATGCATCTACTGATAATACAGTTATCTAAACATTAAAACAATTACTACCCTAATCTACGTTTTAACAAACATATGATATTTGTTTCATTGAGGCAAGGTAATTTATTGGCACATACTAAAATTTTCCATTTCAGTTCTCGGGCCTCTAAATCTGTATTACATCCATTAGAAAACCACTTTAAATTAATTTGTTTGAGGACAAAGAATTGAATCTTCCAAAAATGTCACATTGAATGCTATGGCTAGCCAAGGCATTTAAAGTGCCCTTATGTTCAATTGCATTTATATATTTTCTAACTGTAATATGTAGTTCTGTACTACTTTTACCAAAATAAAATTGAGAACAAGTTCTCAACAAGGCTAAATATACTATATTTGAATTACTAATTATTGATGTTGCTATAAATCAGTTGTAGGGCTAAAGGCATTTCTGAAGCCAGGCTGTTTATCAGGGAGTAGACCAGAGCTATTTAAAAGCTTGAGAAGTTGCATGTATGTGATTTTCTCAAAAGCATTTGCAAGTGAGCATAGAGTGGATATGAGTTGGTAATCTTCAAAGTTTTTTGGAGAAGCTGCTTTAGGGAGAAGGATAATGATGGAATGCTTTAGCCCTGGGGGACTATTCCTGTAGTGGGTCTATATTATAACATCGAAGTCTAAAAACTTTGAATGTTATAATATCGAACCCATTCAATCGAAACACCAGAAAACCGAACAGTCAGAATAGTGAATTTTTTCCCTGGGAAAACATTTGCTGTTCCGACAAACATACACACAACTAAAGCACACCAAAATAAATAATCCACACACATACACTTCACAAAACCCTACACTAAACCAGACATACACCACTAGCTATCCACTTACCTTAACCCAACCCTAACCCTAAGGTCCCTAACTATCACACACTCACGTTACCCACTCCCTAACCCTAACTCACCTACCCCACCTTAACCCTCACATCCACACAATCGCTCATTTACCTGACCCACGCCCTAACCCTAACTCACCTAACCCACCCCCAATCGCACACTCACCTTCATTTACACACTTACCTTAACCCGGTCCATAACCTTCGCTCCACAGTTGAGGAAATAGTGAAGCTGCAGAAATGGCCCACTGAATACTTTCCCTAGGAAAGTATTCGGTGTTCTGCAGCTCCGCTATTTCAAGCATTCACTCTACTGGGTTCAATATTATAACATTTGAAGTTTTTAGACTTCCATGTTATAATATAGACCCCCTGTAGTAAGGGACAGCTTGTAAATATAACAAACTTTCTTGGCAATTTTGTGAGATCCTTTTCTAAGCAAAGTAGGGTGGAGTTAGCAGAAGTATTTTTTTACATTTTTAAGAAGTTTGATATTTCCTTAACCCTTAACCAAGATGTACTTGATTTAAATGTTGGCTGCATAGTTAGTGAGGGTTTAAGTGACAGTCTGAGAGCTGTCACAATGGTCCAGTAGATTGTTGGAGTTTTGACAGGAATTGGTTGTCACTAATACTGGATATGCTAATAATTTTCAGTTCTAAATCTGGATTTTTTTTGTGTAGCTATAGAATTTTTGTTGGAGAATGGGTTTGAGCATTGTTTTGTTATTTGTTTAATCTCTTTCCAGAACTTTAGTGTTGCCACTAGTAGAGTTTTATCTATTGTGTATGTAAGTAGATTTTGCAGTGTTGGTTGCTATTCTGGTTTATTTTTACAATGTTAGGTAGTTCTAAGGTATTTGGGAATTGTTGTGATTTTGTTTCATGCTGCCCAGGCATTTCCCCATTGCTTCATGAGATCTTTAATATCATTAGTGAGACAGGGACATTTCTACCCCTTGAGACTTCTGCACACTGATGGGAAAGTAAGTCTTAGATTGATGAAACAGTGCTTATCAAAATGTTACAGCAGTGTTTGGGTCTTGCAGTATAATGGGGAGCATTCTATTGAGCTTATCTTGTTCAGATGTAGCTAGCTTTTGTTTAGGGAAAGATCTTCCCATAACAATTTCAAGAGTTTGTTTTGGTGACTTACAGGAGCATAATGAGACTACTGGGCTGTGGCCCCTTAGGCTATTGGGAAGTACTTTGATATCTTTACACCAATAGGTAACATTTGTTATGATGAAACCTACTTTCAAAGGATTCCCTGTTAAAGAGTTGAATCTGGCCAGATATTAGATCAGCAGCTCAAGGATGAGTTGGAAGAGTATTTTGTTAAGTTAATTTGAATCTGACCTTACAGCACTGAAATTCAAGTCATCTAGAACAATGGTGTATTTGTTTGGTCCATTGAGTTATATTTTATGGACAAGGTATTTGATAGTGCCTATTGATTATAAAGGAGGTATGGCAACTATATAAACTGTAAGTTGGATGTCTTTACTAATGGCTAGGTTGGCTGTTACCCAGTTGGGGGATTTATCACTATTTGATTTGGTATTTGTAAAGTCAGTAATGAGGAGGGATGTAGGTTGCTTGATTAGCAGCTTGACACCCCTCCCTGATCTAGGACCTGGTCTATTGTCATGAAGTAAATGGTAGTTTAATTTTATGTAATTGGAAAGACAGAGACTGTCCATGAGCCATGTCTCTTTTATCGCTAGCACGGTAGGGTTTTTGGCAGTTTTACTTCCAGAGTGACATATTTATTATTTATACTAAACTGCTAGGCACCAAACCACAGCAGATAAAATCATAAAAGCTTTATTCACAAAGATAGACAGGTGAGTGCTTTCACAGCCAAAGCTGCTTCATCAGACAATGAATAATTCCATGCACTGAATTTTAAACTCATTCTATGATTGAATAGAATGAGCTTAAAAATCAGTGCATGGAATTATTTATTGTCTGATGAAGCAGCTTTGGCTGTGAAAGCGCTTACCTGTCTATCTTTGTGAATAAAGCTTTTATGATTTTATCTGCTGTGGTTTGGTGCCTATCAGTATTTTATTTTGGACTGTTCTCAATTGTGGAAGCCCAATTTACCTGCACCTATATCATATTTTTTTGTTTGGTATTACTTATACTACAGCTGTTTATACAAAACATTTTTATGGGTTTTGTTTTGTTTGGTGGTCTATTGTGTAAGTTCTGAAAGTTGCAGGGGCCTGAGCTCAGGAAGTTGCAGGGGCCTGAGTTCTGGAAGCTGTAGGTGCTTGATCTCTAGAAGTTGCAGGGCCCGAGCTCTGGAAGTTGTAGAGGCCTGAGCTAAGGGAGTTGTAGGGGTCTGAGTATGAGTTGGCAGTATTGATGTTTATTGATTGTACTGGTCCTGGGTTCTTGTGGATATCACCAGAAGTAAGGAGTATAAGTTTCTGATGAAGAAGTAAAACATTTATGCATTTCTTAAAAGATTTGATCAGCATAGTTTGCTGAATTAATTGCATTTATATGAAATATTGTTTTTAGAATAATAGGTGAGACACTTGCTGTATTCATTAAAGTGGCATGGAATTTGTATGGGTATATGATAAGATGTATTTAGATGACTCTTACACTTTGAGGAACTGATTGAAGGGGGAATCGACCAGATAGAGGCAGCTGGTTAAGAAAAGGAAGGTTAATGTGCTTGAATTACATGGCTTTACAGGATCATATGATCATAGGAGGTTACTAGTCTAATGGCCCTAGAGGCTTTTTAAGCCTAGCCATTCATACCCATATTTCCCCAATTAATAATGCCCATGGACTACAATGGCTTTGGTAAATGCCTCTGCTTTAGGACATCTACAGGCCATCCCTTTCCACAAAGGACACAGGCGACAAACCAGAGGTGAATTTGCAATTTCCCATCCATTAGTCCAAATTGCATTTAAGTAGGCTTAGGGAAGAGCTTCCGAAACAAATACCTGTCCCTCCAATAGGTTTTGTTAAAATGTCACAGATGAGGTTTAGATCTTTTTATTGGGTAATTCTAGTGTGGTTTGCTTTGTGAATGCATAGCAGATCCATCAGGGCTGATAAGGCATAGATTGACCATCAGTAGTCTGTAGGAGACCAAGCACAGAGACAGGGCTTTGAGGCACTCTGCAGAGGACATTTTATTTAAACCCTGCATTCTTTTACTGAGGAACCTCTGTGACCACTGCAGCTGTTGCAAATACCTAGACAGGTACATGCTGAAGGGTGTACTGTACTAAATTATTGGTCTAATGAGGGGTTACTATAATGACACCATGAAGTAAACAGTAAAAATGCAGTACAAGTATGTAAGGCTCAGATCCTGCAGCAAATTCTCAATCTGTTGTGAGTGATACTATAAAACTAACACCCAAAGACTAAGTAAAATGCAAACAGTGAAAATGCAGTATAAATGTAGTAAATGATGCTCAGATCCTATAGCAATTCACAATTCCTTCATTATTGTAAGTGAGTGATACTACCAGATTAAGGTCCCCAGACCAAGTACAATACAAACAATAAAAATGCAGGAACAATGAAATAAATGAGGCTCAGATCCTGGAGCAACTCACAATTCTCTCACTACTGTGAGGGATACTACATGACTAAGTTCCCAGAGCAAGTTAAAATGCAACCAGTTTATTTCTGGTTAAAACAGGGAAAACTGCAGAAAAGAACAATACAGATATCAGATTAACACTCTGGTTACTGCAGTGTGTTGTGCTCTAACTGAATGTGAGGATGTGAAACAGAGCCTAACTCTATCAGTTTGAGCTATCAGCACTCAGACGAATTATCCCTGGGAGGGGCTTGCAAACTCCAATTTACAGAAGGAGTGGCAGCTAAAAAAACACCAAAAATAAAAGCACATCAAAACTGAGCAATGAGTATGAAAAAAATCCAAAATTTAATGCAGTCAAAAAGCATTTGTAAACTCAGAGCTCTTGTAGCTGAATTGTAATGTAGGTGAATACTTTACATAAGCAAACAGTTTCTTAGCTCTTCCCACTAATTAGCTAGATCTAATTTGTATTCAATTAATGAATGCAAAAGGAATGTTTCCTGTCTCCAGCCAACAACTTTTAAGACTTCAAGAAAAAAAAAACTAAATTTAAAACACAACAAACTGTAATATAATAAGACCAAAATCAAAAAGTAATGGAAATACCCAAACCTTAAGAGTGGTGACTGAATATTTGGGAGTAGTGACCGGATAGAGAGAAAATGGTAATTTGTTAAGAATAGCAACAAATCAGATGTCAGGAGCTATAGGAGAAAGTAGGCAGAGGGTGATAATTTTGTTTTGCATGTAAATTAAGTGCAGAGGAATATAAGAACTGAAATGTGCTGATAGGTTAATGTAATATCAGTAATTCTTTCGTTAGTGAGTTTAATGGAGCATACAGTTTCTGCTGTATGTGGGACATGAATAGTGAGTACAGGGAATGGAACAGGTGGGAATAAAGTGTACTTGACAGAGAAACAGATTATGGAAGTAGATTAAGAGATTATTTTAGAGGAAGTGAAAAAAGGGGGAGGTTAAGAAATATTGGAATGTAACTAGCTGAGGAGATACAGATGTGAGGGTGCTGTATTTAAAAACTTAGAGGGAATTAGAGGAAGTCAGTTAAGGCAATCACTGAGATGGAGAGGTAAAGGTTATGGATATATTTAGTGAATTGGAGGAAGAAATAATTCAGATAAAAGCTTATGGGAGAGAAAGTGAAAAGGCAATAGGAGAGAGGGATAAAAGGCAAGAGTTCAGAAAGAGAAAAAGAGTGGAGCAACTGTACAGTGTGCTATGTGTTGAATGTTGTGATTAAATTTAACTCCCCTAACATCACTAGGGAATGGGTCCTTAATGCTCTCTCTAAGACCAAGAACACTGCATCAAATGGGCCCAGACAATATCCCAGGATGCCTTCTAAATATCATAAAACATGACCTTTCAGGGCCTCTGGAATTACTATTTAACTATAGCCTCCAAACAGGCTTCATGCCTTATGAATGGAGAGAGGCAACAGTCATCTCTCTGCACAAAGATGGGCCATCTACAGACCCTGGAAACTACAAACCCATAAGTCTCACTAGTCTTATATGTAAAGCAATGGAAAGAATTATCATGGAGATGATCAACAGAGATATAGTAAAACTCCAGACACTGGACCCAACCCAGTTTAGTTTAGTTAAGGGCAGAAAAGGCCTATTCAACCTAGTGGACTTCTTTGAGAAGGTCACCAAAACAATGGATGAGGGAAAAATCATTCACACTGCCTACCTTGACCTGCCCAAGGCATTTTACACAATTCTACACTCGGGAATTGTTGATAAACTGAAGAGGTTAGGTACAAACCTGTATATCACCCGATGGATAGCCAACTGGCTCACAGACAGGACCCAGGAATTTAGAATTGGGGAGTTCACCTCTACAAAGAGGCCACTCACAAGTGGAGTTCCTCAGGGATCAGTCTTTGGACTGCTCCTTTGTGGTATTTACTTCTCAGAAGTCAAGGCCAATGTCAGTGGTCTCTGGCTGACTAAATTTGCAGATGGTTGCAAATTAGGAGCTGTCATCAAATCTCATACTGACACAAATGTTCTCCAGGAGGGGTTGATGCAGACAAATAACTGGTGTCAGAGCCATGGACTAAAACTAAATGCAAAGAAATGCATCCTTTGGGAAGTCATCAATCCCTGGTAACTCTCCTATTGACAATACACCCCTTAGAGTTGACCCTGTAGTCAGAGACTTAGGGACATACATAGGTAATAATCTAGCCTTTGATCATTATGAGTCTACAGTGGTGAGGAAATCATTCTATGTTGCGCAACTTATAAACAAAGGTATGTCATCTAAGTCCAAGGAAGTTATTGTTCCACTGTATTCAGCATTACTCAGACCTATCATTGCGTACAATGTCGCCTTTGGTATGTACCTAACCAGGCATATCCAACAACTGGAAAGTCCACAGAGGTTCTTCCCTAAAAGAATACAGGGTGTAAGTAATATGTCCTATGCCAAACACCTCAAGGTCCTATCACTATATTCCATCTCCTACAGGCTTTTGAGAGGGGAGATTGATGCCTGGCATACAGGGCATTGTCAGACCCCATTCTGTTGGACTGCCTGCATATCCACAAAACAAAGAGTACCAGAATTACCCATTCTTAAGACTTAATCCTTGCCTATGATATAAATAGGACCTGCTGGAGATGACCCCATTCTGTTGGACTGCCTGCATATCCACAAAACAAAGAGTACCAGAATTACCCATTCTTAAGACTTAAGCCTTGCCTATGATATAAATAGGACCTGCTGGAGATGACCCCATCTATGGAACAGGCTCCCCACCCATGTGAAGCAGAGTTCCTCCCTAACCCAATTAAGTGCAACTTGGACAATTGGATGGGAAACTGGAAGTTCATCCCTGGTTTGGTACCAATGTCTCTAATGCAAACAGGTAACCTGTAAATGGTTCATTTCCTAGGCCCATGTTTATACTTATCAAGGGTGTCAGAACTTGTCAGAGATTCAGGATGCATAGCTAGGCTTAAAAAGGCACTTGTGGTTGTTAGCCTTGTAAACACCTATGAACCTATTAGTGCTGCCTGTCTGTGCATGGGAGGTGGGAGTGTTTTTAGGGTGTGGTTACATTCAAAGACTAATTGCTGGAATAGTGTGGAGAGTACAGTGAAGCTGCACAAGCCATGGTCTAGCAGACTAGGACTATCTCTCCTTAATGTCTTCCAAAAACTATTAGAAGAAAAGATAATCTCAGTGTTTCTAAACCAAAGAAAGCCATCTGTTCCTAGGTAGCAAAAACAATGCTCTTCTTAATGTGGAAGCAAAATATTATCTTAAGGTATTAAGTTTGCGGATTCAGCTTTTATGGAATTGGGTGACCTTGCTTCCCAAGCAAGGTTTGTAAAAGGCTGGTGAAAGTGTGATCACACAAAGAGTGAGAATCACATTGATACAGGATACCCAAGTGGCTCACAAGCCATCTGTGACAATTCAAGTGGATCCTGAAAAGGCTACTGATTCAACTGAGTGTGACAGTTTATGGTCAGCCATGATGGCATTTGATATGTAAATAGATTAAGTGCCCTTAAAACTCCATAGCTCCTCCATGGGTGGGATTACCTTTCATCCATTTGCCCCTTCCCTCACCTCTCCTTTTGCAGAACTGCAATAGACAAGGATGGTCACCGTATGCCATTTTTTAGAACATCGTTGGGGTTGTCCAGTTGTAGATCAGTACAGATGCTTTTGTAAATGTGTGGATCATAGCAGTTCTTAAGAAACGGAGGGTGCCCTCATTTCCTTTTGATAAATATGTCCTTGTCTGTGACAGGTAATGGTTTCAGGTCTGAATACCAGAGACATCACTGAAATGTTCTCATTGTAGAACACAAATGGTAAATACAAAGCACAAGTTGTGGATTTTCAGTGGTTGGATGCAGAATGACCCTTCCTGACAAAGATGGATTTGGAATCGATCATCTGTACAGAATTTTCTGTTGAGTTTTTTTTTTCCATTTAGCTTTTGTTTTTGTGAACAGAACTGGGTCCAAATTCTGGTAGTGGAGTTGCTAGCTTGTGAGGCTAGATACTGCCTAAACTCATCCTTAATCTTTTTAATCTCTTCTTCCCTGCAGGTTGTGTACCTGATGACTGAAGGACAGGCACTATAATCCCATAAAAGCATGGCCCTGCTACTGATGCAGACAATTAAAAGCCCATTAGTCTCTTTAGACTTACAGGCAAGGCTATGAAGCACATCGTATCTGAGCAGATTAATACAAAGCAAACATCCTGTCCCTTTCTCCAAGCCGAGTTTGTTTCATCAAAGCAGATCCTGTCTAAATTTGTGAATAATGGTTGCTGTATTCACACTGCCTATCTTGACCTTGCCAAAGCTTTCAATATAATCCCTCCATGCAGATATTATTGAGAAGCTTACTAAACATTATCTGTTAGATAGAAAATTGGTTTACTGGAAAAAAAAACATACATTGGAAGTTACTGGAGATTTCTCTAAATATACAAATAATATGTGAGGTGTCCTGGAGCTCAGTGATGAGCTCCCGCCTTTTCAGCATCAGTTTCTCTGATGCCCATTCTGATGTTTATTTATTTATTTTTGTTTGGCTATAGAAAAAGAGTAGAGTATCTGGCCAGCTGAGAAGTTTGTTTTTTCTACTTTCAGGAGAAGTTGGTTCTCAGATCTGAGAGCGCCTGTTTGGGGGGTAGTGAGTAAGTATAGAAGTAAGGGCTGGGCAGTCTGATGGTTTGAAGATAATTTTGTGTGCTGTAGTCAATTGTAAATATGTGAGGTAATGTGGGAGTTCTACCATTTCAGTAAGTGTAAGGAGGAACAGTGATGGGAGAAGTATATTGCATTGGTTGCAAAACTGGCTATTTTATTGTAGCAGATCTCAAACCTGATTTTCAGAAAGGACTGGATGTTGGTAAGGAGAGGAGCACCATATAAGAGAAAAGGCAGAAACAAGGTTAAGGCAAGGGTTTGTTTTGCAGCATGGCTAAGGAAGTGTTCATGTCTACAGAGGGTCCCCATTTTTTGATGTGTTATTTTGATACTATTGTGCACATGCAGGCCAAATGTTAGGCTGCTGTCTAGGATGATACCTAGTGCTTTTGTATAGCACACAACCTCAATAAAGGTTTTGTTTTGAGAATGTGGAGAGAATTCAGACCTATTTAGAAGAGTAGTTTTCTTAGGGATCAATAGTAAGAATTTGGTTTTGTTAGGGTTCAGGGCAAGATGATCGTTGGTCATCCAAGTTTTAGTAGATGTAAAGGCATTTTGGGTAATCTGCTGAAGTTCAGATATGATGTTATCACTGCAGAAGACAGTTGAGCCATCTGCATATTGTATTACACAACCTTGACTAAGAGAGGTGTGAAAGTTGTTGATGAATATACTGAAAAGAAGAGGACCTAGTATAGAGCCTTGTGGAGCACCTGTGGATGTGTTAAGAAATAGAGAAAAAGAGTGGTGCCATTTGGTAGATTGTTCTCTTTTTGTGAGCTAGTTAGAGAACCAATTTAAGGTTTGTGGGAAGACACCTAGTTTAGAGAGTTTTGTAAGAAGCAAAGGGTGGAAGACTGTATCAAAGGCCCTAGAGAGATTAAGAAAGAGTGAGAATACAATTTTTCCTGCATCTCGAACTCAGTTAACTGTATCCATGAATGATATAAGAACTGTTGTAGTACTAGAAGTTCAGTATGAATTCATTTTTTCCAAGATTTTAGAGACGGAGAGAGAGAATAGCAATAGGGCAAAAGTTGGAAATGCCTGTACTGTTGCCACCTTTGTAAAGGGGGAGTATATAAGCTTTCTTCTAGATGGTTGGTATGTAGGACTCTTGTATAAATCTGTTACAAATTATTCTGATAGGATAAGCAATGGCTTTAGTAGACATTTGAAGGTATTCAGGGGGTAGGTTGTCAGGAGCATTAGTCCCAGGTTTGAGCTTGAGTTGTAGTTCTGTTATAGTAGCAGTAGATATGGGGGAGAATGAGAAGCTAGGTAGGGAGGAAGTAGTGGTGTTTTGTAGATTGCTTTGAGGTACAGAGTTAGTATTGCAATTAGTTTGAGAAAAGGTGGCAGTGAGATTAGATATGGTATTGATAAAATATGAGTTGACATCAGTGGCTATTTCAATAGGTGTTTTATCTGGATCAGGACAGAGGTTATTCTTGGAACCAGGGCTTAGCAGAGATGCAATGGAGATCGAGAATTTCTTTGGATTTTTTTTTTGTGTGTTTTTTTGAAGACTTAGGTAGTGTTTGTTTTTGTCTTTAATGATTAGATGCTTTACCTGATTACAGAGTTGCCTAAATTTTAAGGGATCAGAAGGATTTTTATTTTTGTGTCATAGTTTCCATGATTTGTCCCTGACACTCATGAGTTGCTTGGTTGTTCTAGTGAGCCAGATGGAATGGTTAGTTTTTTATTCTTTTATATCGGAGTGGGGCTAGTTTGTTTAGGGTACTGAGAAATGTTCTGTTGAAGAATTCAACAGCTTCATCAAGGGGAAGGACTTTTAGTATATTCCAGTTAATGTTTTTCAAGGTTTTGTTAAGGGTTGTTGGGTTGAAGTTGGTTAATTTTCTAGTCTGTTGATACTGGTGTTGATTAGGTGATGGAGTAGTTTTACATAGTATATAGACAGGCAGCTGGTCACTGATACTGTTAGGTAGTGTGATTAAGGATGAGATTTTATTTGGGGCAGAGACCAGAATCCAGTCAAGGATGAACCATTGTCTTTCTTTCTTTTGGGTCGAGTTGTATTGTTAATAAGCTGAGAAAGGTAAGGTTAATACTGAATGAAGGAGAGTGGTAAGAGAGATCTGGATAATTGTTTAATTTTTTATAGTGTTTGAAGTCCAGACAAGGATTTCTTCTAACAGAGCAATGTTGTTACCTGGGGGGATGTATAGGGCTATAATACAAAGATTCTTGCAGTTATTCATTTTTAGAAATGGTATTAAGGTTTTGGCAGTAGATAAGTTTGGAATGAAGTTTGTATAAGGGACAATAGTGAAGGTATTTGGAAAGAGTAGTGTGACGGCTCTTTCCTTTTTTTTACAGGGTCTATCTTCTCTTAAACAAACATACTGGTGGGGGGGGGGTTCAGAATTCCAGACTTATGGACAACCATGTTTGTTAAGGACAATTACTTCAGCAAGGGCTTGACAATGCTAACTCCTGGTATCCTGACAATGGTCTTAAGCTAATTGTTTCTATTTGATAAGCAAAATTGTGCAACCTCTGCTCATATAAATGAAACACCACTCTAAACTGATATTATCATTGGGGACTTTGGCATCAATGTCATCAGATCATTTGGCCATCTGTCCACAACTGTTCAGAAATCCTTCCAGCTGGCCCAGCTAGTTTCTAAAGTCATGTCTTTCTACAGTTAACTTAGTCTTCTTCCCCATGTAGCCCTCCCTTATAAAGATAATAGTTTTATATAATGCTCCTATCAATATGGACCTGTTATTCTAAGCACACTGTCCAACTTGAGAGGCCTCAGTGATTCTAAATTAAACATATCCTGTCACTCAAATCCCCTAGTTTGCCAGATAAAGTGGTAGCCCTCCCTTTGTACTCAGCTTCCTGCTGACTGCTTTACTGCTACCTTTGCCTTGTTCCTCAAGCCATGAAAAACCCTTCCTACTTTATCCTTTCCACTTCAGCAGAAACAATATTTTCTCAAACCCCCACACCAAGGATCAGAGCTTGCATCAGAAAATAAATAAGATCCAAAAAAGAAGTAATCTCCATGGTATCCCCAAAGTCTCAAACAACCCACTAAACAAGTATAGTGGGTCCAAAAGCAAAACAGTGTAATAAACTTCTCTGTGTGGAGGATATATCTAGTCAATCAATCCAAGCAGGGTAGGCAATCTGTTTCCAGTCAAAAATCCTTTATTAAGTACACAGACAAGTGATCCAAGTAAAACAAAACTAACAGAGTAATAGTTTCCTCACAAGCTTTCTAACGATATATATTTAAATATATATATATATATATATATATATATATATATATATATATATGTAGATATATATATATATATATATTTTTTTTTTTTATCAGGCAAGGGAGTGGTTTATTGTGCTGTAAAACAAAGTGCTATTGGTATACATGTTAAATTCACATCACTTCCCCCATCACTGTGACATTCGAGCTGGTCTTTCCCTACTTAGTAGCTGTCATAATAATATAACCCCTATGTACTTTAAATAAAATTAATAATGATGTGGTACCTCTTATTTAACCAAATTATATTAAGTAGATTATTAAGTCTGTGTTTTATATGTATATATATATATATATATATATATATATATATATATATATATATATATATATATATATATATATATATATATATATATATATATATATAAAAATCCAGTATAAAATCATATTCTATTTTCATAACCTATTGTTAACAAAGATCGCTTTTGTCCTTCTAGACTTCTTCAGGTCTGTGTACAAGAACCCTAAAAATTATCTACAAAAATATTATTGTATAATTACTTAGTATTGTTATTACACATCATTTTGAATAATGTAGAAAAAGAACAAGAAAAAGAAAAAAATTATGATGATGGAAACAAAATATACACTTAAATTAAAAACGATTTAACATGGTATTTAACATGGTATATATATATATATATATATATATATATATATATATATATATATATATATATGTATATATATATATATATATATATATATATATATATATATATATATATATATAGATAGATAGATAGATAGATATATGTTACTTTCAGAGTTAATCTGGATAGTCGGAAGGGCAGTCAAAATATTTTCCTAGGTTATCCTATATAGCCTTTGACACAAAGTTGGTGAAGAACTACATAATTACATACTTGACTAGACTCTTCGTGGTCTTTATGACTGTCTGTCTTATATCACCCAATGAATGTATGAACATAACAGCATTTACATAGACATGGATACAATGAACTACTGTACAGTTATCTGAATATGTTTGTTTCTACTGTGGATGAATTAAACCCAATTCCTTCTTACTCATAAATCTGCAAATGAAGCCTGTTACATGCAAGGCAGCATGAGAGCTCAATCAAATGTTTTTTGAAGAAGGAAAGCCCACCTGCACTCCATCCACCAAACCTATATATAATTATCTTTCAAATCCTGAAGCCCATAACACCAAACATCAAAATGTCAAGATGAAATGTCACACACTGAGAATCACAAATGGCAGATTTTTCCCAGGGCAAGGAATCACTTGTCTATCACATAACTAAACCACATCAGCCTATGTAAACATCACCTAGGTGGGGAGCTGTGCCCCCCACACTGTACAAAATGGACAAGAATTTAAAAAGAAATTTTGAGAGATATGAAGATATTAAGAGGAAACAGAAAAAATAGGACATACAGCAAAATGTAGGCATTGCAATCAATGTAGTTATATATATGAAGTGAATAGAATTACACTAGACAATGTGAATAGGTCTACAGTTATATTTAAACAGGGTAACTGCAATTTCAAACGTGATTTATTTAGCTAAGTGCATGGAGTGTTTGGGATTTATGTAGGAAAACAGACAGATTTTTGAAAAATAGAATTTATGACCATGTTTATAATATTAGGAAAAAGGATCATAATAATGCTTTGCATAGACATGTAGAAACTAAGGGGTAAAATCATGTGTTTAAATTTGGTATATTAGAACTGGTATACATGAACCCCAGGGGAGGAAACAGTAAAGCTATATTGGGGGAGAAAGAAATAAAGTGGCAGCTATTATTGGATGCTTCCATACCCCCAGGACTGAACGATAACATCTTCATTAAGCCTATTCTTCATGCACGCTTATGAACTGTTGTACACTTGGATTAACTATTTTATGAAGTATTATGCAAGCTAATTAATGATAAAATATAATGGTTATAGATTTATTTTTGTTTTTAAAAAAAAAACACTACTTCACAACAGTTACTATATTAATGTTCAAAATAGGTTTGGTCAACCTATACAGTTTCATGAATTTAAAGCTTTGTTATAAATGCTTTTTAAATGGTTTTAATGTTTATATAAACTAGTTTTCAAACAGAAGAATTGTTGGATATGTATATAATGAATTGTTCATGACTTCATTATATACTGTAGTCAAGGTTAACATTTATGTATTTATACTTGATGGAGACCTAAGGACTAATGGGACAAGAACAGTAGTATTTCTTTAAAATGTTTTTATATTTCTATTGGTCCATCAATTTCGCACCAAAGTTAAATGTTATATAAACTCACAGTGTTTTATTTGCAGGTATTCTGATCAAGTCCACCTGATGTGGATGAAAGTGTTAAATACGAGTACATTTTATTAAAGAAGTGTTTTTTGGTACCTGATCGCCTAGGGGACTTATTCGTGTGTGCTTGAAGCAGCGTATTTGGCGTTATTTCTACAGTTGTGTTCTTGGTTGGTCACTGATACACTTATTGTTACTTTTTAAATATTGATTCAGTTGCACTAACAATCTATGGCCTGATTATTGAGCAGTCTAATTCCTTCACATTGTCCACTTAGATCTGCTTTATTCTAACATGTTTAAAGAGATTTCTGCTTTACGAGCACCAGAAATCCCAACAACAGAGGTTGGTTTCTGGTATTTCCCCAAAATAATTCTAATTTCTAGTTGGTGCAAGGTCATTTTACCCTTACCATTCATTATGGTTGGAAGAGCA
Organism: Protopterus annectens; assembly: GCF_019279795.1. NCBI lineage: Eukaryota > Metazoa > Chordata > Ceratodontiformes > Protopteridae > Protopterus > Protopterus annectens. The sequence continues at coordinate 745,184,379 of NC_056725.1, read as the reverse complement.
GTTTCTTTTTGTCATTGTCTCTCTTGCAACTTATAAGCCAATACCCTAAAGAAAGCCAACTCCTTTTGTCCAATAAAATAATTTAACATGTTCCAATGTTTCAGGACTCATATTACTTCCAGTGTCCTAACTCATAACTTCAGCTTCTTCATTTGTTACAATAATAATGTGATCTCATTGCCCCATGTTTTATACTCTTTCTGCCATGTTAGTCATTGGAACTTTTATGTCCTTATGAGCATGTGCATGCATCAACAATTTGTTTTAATATCTTTTACAGTTGCCCTCAGTCTTTCTTGAACAATGTTGATCTTGCAAAGGTTGTTAGACCTGAAAGTTCAGCATTCCTCCGAAATGTGTTCAGCCATTCTTGAACCTGCTGTCTGGAAACCTCGTTCATTAAATTGAGCAGATCAGATGGTCTGTGGCTGACAAAGTTTTCTGATGACTGCAAACTGGGAGCAGTCATAGAATCTCCAAATTATGTCAACATCCTAAAGAGGGTCTTACAAAAACAAATGATTGGTGCTTTAAAATCAATGCAAAAAAATGTATTATCATCCCTTTCAGTAAAAGTGGTGTTCCTGCTAACCACCACATCAATAGCAACACCCTAAGTATGCACTCAGTAGTGAGAGACCTGAGCACACAGATTGACAGCAACCCTACCTTTGATCACCATGTCTCCACAGTGGTAACAAGGGCATTCTATATTGCTCATCTCATAGGTAAGGGCAAAAAAAAAGAAGCTATAACATCCCTGTAGTCTTCCCTCATCAAGCCTATAAATGAGTACAATACCCATTTTGGTATGGATCTTTCCAATCACCTGCAACAATTTGAGAGACCACAAAGGTTCCTCGTGAGGAAAAGTCAAGGTCTTCAGCATCTGTACTATGTGGCTCATCTGAAATCACTGTCACTTTATACCTTTTCATACAGACTTCTCAGAGGTGATCTTTGCTTTGCATATAAGGCAATTTCTGACTCTGCTTTATTAGAAATGCTGCATATCCGCAAGCGAAATGATTCATGGATAACTCGCTCTAAAGACCTTAACATAGTATGTGACATTAATAGAACCTACTGGAGGGACAGATTTGTCTCCCAGAGGTTACCATACTTCTGGAACAGACTCCACTTCATGTCAAACAGAGCATCTCATTGGCCCTCTTTAAACACAATCTGGACAATTGGATGGTTAACCATACATTCACCATGGGGGCTCCCCCTGTATCGCTCTTGGACAAGGGCAATAGGTGCTGATCATGGAAATAAGGGTAGAACCTGGCTAGGCTTGTAAGGACCCTAGGAACATTAGCCTACTAACTTCCTATGATCCTATACTTTAACTCTGTTATTGCATGTGACCTCCCACTAGAATAAGGAGTATCTGGACATAATCTGTGATATGATATGTCTTAAAGCATATGACCCAATTATTTTTGACGGGTATCTGGAAATCAGAAAAAAAAATTTGTTAAACTGACTGTTTTGGTAGTAGGGGCAGAAAATTCTTATTCTCTTGCAGAAGTATTACTTCCTCTAATCCTACATTCAGGAGACTGGTAAAAACAAAATGAAAACTCCAGTAAAGCTAGAACTTCCACTGAGTGACCTCCAAAACCTCTTGTATCAGAGGCACATGGGATATATGCAAATGATCCTTATGAACATCAGGCGTTTCAGCTAATTGGCAATTCTGAATGTCCGTGAGTTGTTTCATCATTTTACTGGACAATTTCAGGCCAATAAAGCCAAACCCCACTAGCTGTGGATATGCATATTTCAGCCTTGTTATGACTTCACCAGCACAGCACAAGCAGAGTGTTTGACTAAGCATAAGAAACACAGGGCTGTTATACCCACCTGATGCCCATTATCATTAGGGTCACTGCAAAAATATCCCAAACAGCAAACTAAAACAATAAGTAAGAAGGTCACTGATAAACCAATCAGTAAAAACAAAATGAAAACTCCAGCAAAGCTAGAACTTCCACTGAGTGACCTCCCAAACCTCTTGTATCAGAGGCACATGGAATATATGCAAATGGTCCTTATGAACATCAGGTGTTTCAGCTAATTGGCAATTCTGAATGTCCATGACATGTTTCATCATTTTACTGGACAATTTCAGGCCAATAAAGCCAAACCCCATTAGCTATGGATATGCATATTTCAGCCTTGTTATGACTTCACCAGCACAGCACAAGCAGAGTGTTTGACTAAGCATTAGAAACACAGGGCTGTTATACCCAGCTGATGTCCATTATCATTAGGGTCACTGCAAAAATATTCCAAACAACAAACTAAAACAATAAAATGAATCTTGTATTTATATTCTGGATCCACAACAACAAATTATTGGTGATTCCTTTCTACAGTTTTCTCAGTCTCTTGTCTGTTGTCACATTCTTCCCTTTCTTTGTGTCAGGTGAGACATTAGGTGTATATGTATCCAGCTTCATTCTTCTTTTCTGGAAGCTGCTTGTCCATTTCTTGTCTAATTCCTTTAAACATGCAGCCTAAGGTTGCCTGAAAAAAACACTAGATTCCTTACTTATGAATCATCTTTCTTTGGTACAATGACTAAGTACGTTCTTACACTTTAGTTGTTATGAAGTACTGCTGGGCATGACTGAGCAGTAAACCTCTTTCATTTAAACATTTTTTTATCTAAATAGGTGATATATTGCATTTATTAAATAGAATATTGTTGAAGTTTGGTGCCAAGCAAGCATGATACTGCATGATATGTTTCCTGCCACATTTTCTTGTCTCAGACAGAATCCTGAATTTGCCCATGAAGTGTACACATGTAAATAAAGAAATTATTCAACCTTTTTGTAGGGTGTATATGATGTGTCCTTCATATTATAATATGTTCTACGTTTCTATGTCCACTATTTAACTATTTAATAAATACCACTCCACTCTACCCTTCTTCCGTCTCTGGAAAACCTATGACTTACATTGCTTCTGCATGCATCCTTCAGTCTGTTCTGAATTTTATTAGTGCCAAGCAGGCCTTGAATTTGCAATGAGTGAACAGCTGTATTGTTCTGGAATTTCTGTTAAATATTTTTGCTGACATAAAAGTGTGCCCTATAGCTGGATGACCTCGGCTATAGGCACTGAAGAAGTATCTTTAATTAGTTTGAAATCCATCATCAGCACCTTTTGCAGCAGTGCTGTTATTTCTGCAATGTTTCTACTAACAAATCCCAGATCATCCACAGTATTGTTCTCCTGTGCAATTATCTTCTGTCTTATTATCTTAACTGTCTGTCTTGTTCTCCTCTGTAGAAACTTGGCTCAAAGAATCAAACCTCCTACTCAACCCCAAGAAAACTAAGTTAATGCTTTTCATCTCAAAAAGCTGCCAAAATCAAAAGCAATTTTTTACCATAAAGTCAGCAAATAATATTGTCATTGAAACTGTAACTCACAGTCAACTTCTAGGCATTATAATAGATGACAATCTCAAATATGACCAGTATATACTGCACACCATTAAATCTATACATCAGAGACTAAGATCCCTTTATAGGATCAATGGATTCCTTATAGATACTGTAAGAAATACTTTAATCACCACCTTCTTACTGCCAACTCTCTTATAGACTACACCTATCCTAATAAACTTTAACAATACTCAAAGAAACAAACTTTCCTTCTGCTGCAATAAAATAGATACATTTGCCACCAGTCTCCCTCATAGGACCCATAGCTTAAAGCAATTAAACTGGCTTCAACTGCACAGCTGTTTAACATTCTCACAATTGACTCCAACACACAAACTCATTCATCAATCAGAAAAATACCCTGCTCTACAAAACTTATTACTACCCTACTGTCCAGCAAGGGACCCCTGTTCTAGTAACAAAGTCTTACTAATTACAAATAAGTCAAATAATGTTGCAGGAATCTCTCTACTCCCAGTTTGTTGCTAAACCTTGGAATAGTATCCCCACATAAGTAAAACTCTGACAAACTCAGTAGTTTTACACCACTGCTTAAACAGCATCTTAACCAATCCTGGTCCTGCACATGCTCATCACAGGGTTAAAACTTTGTGTTCACTGTACAATAATCTCCAAATACTCTCCTTAAACTTAATTTCTCAACCTCTTACTGAAATGACAAAACAATTTTTATCCATAATTGTTGCTTGTACAGTCCACTAAGTTGCACGGGGACTTTCTCTTTAATAACTTCCACCTCTGTAAAATCTTAGAATGTATAAATGTAGTTATTGTTTGTTTATAAATGTAAACAGAAATGCAATTACTCTGTGTTTGACTGTAACTTAGAATTCAATGTAAGCAAATGGAGCTTTTCTCCCTGGGCCTCTGCTTAAAATGGGTATTACCCAGTCGGACTTTCCCAGTAAACAAAGACAAACAAATAAATAAATAAAATAAATAAATCTTGCCAACATTTGCCAGATCACATTTTTGCTAACCATTTACAAAGACAAAAAAAAAGGTTTTGGATTGTCTGTTGACTCATTTAACAATGTAGCACTATCTATCGCTTAGATGTTAATCAATTTTCTGCATTATTTCAGTATTTTATCCACAATGGTGTGATCTATATCTCAGCATATAAGACCTTTGCACATGCCTGTGTACACCTTTTAGACAACTTTGCTTTCCACACCAAAAACCAGGCAACTCTCAGCTCCATTTTAAAGTATGTTGTCTGAGAAGGCTGTGAGGAACTAAAGAAGGCATCTAGGAATACTGTGTGTGTTCGATGCTTATTTAAGGGAAACTACCTCTATGGTCGATGTAGATGTTGGGTCATCAATGGGTGTGGAAACATCCCTCTCTTACCTACCTACTCCATCAAGTTCTGGAGCATCTTCATGTGGCACAAACCTACAGCATGGCCGAGGCATGACACAGATACCTGCAAACACTGCTGGGACATCAACAGGTTACTGGCAACCTTCTCAATCATTCAGTGTAAGTGATAAATGGTAGATGATATATGGGAAGGTCTGTCAGTGGGGAATGCATCGCACCAACGTGAGAGTCATAGACAATAAGGTTGCCAACAAAATCACTATCCACTATTTACTGTTTTTTAATTTCTCCAAATCTTTTGGGTTTCTAATACCATGATGGGAATGGACCCCATTCCTTAGTCAAAGTACAATTAAAGTTCATGAAATTAGTATTGTTTCAATGTTTGATGTCAGCCACAAATGCTTTTCGCAGCACCCGCAATGTGCCCAGTAATGACTCCTTCTGCATTTCATACAAAGTTACATGGACTAGTAGCATATCTAAATATGATTGTAGATTCTTTTTTATAAGACCTGTTGCTGCTACTACTATTGGAACTGTCTGGGTATCTTTCTTCTACATTGCTCTTGTTTCTGCCTGCAGATCCTGATATTTTATGACTTTCTGTCTGTCTGTATGCAAGACACTGTAGTCACTGGATGTGGTGATTTCAATGATCAATGCTACTCTTGTCTCCTTTTCTTGGACCACTAATCCGGTTTTCTAGCATCTATCTTTTGAACTGTTGGTAATAGGTGATCCCATGTTATATAAATTTCATCATTTTCTATGATGTTTTGTGGCTCATGTTTCCAGTGTTTTTCAGCCACTTCAGTACCATAATGTTTGCACAATCCACAATGCAACAATCTTGCAACATTATTATGCCTTTCGGTATACAGTCCTTCCGCCATTAGTATTTCACAACCAGCAACAAGCTGTGCAACTGTTTCCAATTTGGTTTTACAAAACCTACATTTGTCTGTTTCTCCCACATGTTCATTGGACTTTATAAACCAGCATGTATGTAGCACACTATCTTTGGCTGCCAATATTAACCTTTCTTCTCTTGGTTTGAATTCCCCTCTCCTTAACCATTTCTGTGTTCGTTCCTGATCAACATGAGTTCTTCCAATAGTTTTCTATACTTGCAGCTATATTTATGCTTTTTCCAAATTTCTTGCCTTGTCATCTGATCCTTTACCTTATATTCTTTTTTTTTTTGTTTTTAGCACATTCAGTTGCTGCCTGATTTTTATCTACTTCTGGTTTGATTTCCATTCCTGGTTGACTCCGATATGCTTCTGCTAAATTAAGCAGAGAAGTCATCTTAGATTTATTCTCCTCATGTTTCAAAACTTTCACTTCATTTGGGTCTTGTGAGGTCAGCAGATGTGTGTGGAGTCCCACAATTGCAGATCTATGTGTGTAATTAGTTTCAAGGAGGCCCACCCCTCCCTTGGAATGGGGAATATATAATCTTGGTATACACTGATTTTTATAAATCATTTGGTGACCATGAAGCATCCTTCTTGTTTTCCTACCTAAACTACTGTGGCCAGTCAGTCACCCCAAAACTGTAAGTTAGGACAGGAAGAGAAAATTGGTTTATAGCTTGGATTTTGTTCCTAGATGTCATTGCTGTTTTCAGAATGTATTTAACTCTTCTAAAGTATTCCTTACTAAATTTTATTAGCATTTATTCATGTTTTATTGTTGATCCTTCATCAGTTCCGAAATATTTATACACTCCCTCTTGGTCAAGTTCTTTTATATCACATTCTTGTCCTAAACTGAAGTTTTCCTGCTTAAAGGTTGCTTTTGCATACGTATCAAGACCAAATGTCATTCTTATATCATCTGAAAAAGTTTTGACAACCTGCAGCTGTACTTTCATTTCCTCATCTGATGAGCTGTACAGTTTTAAATCATTGACAATGGGAATATGAGAAGTCTTTACACTTTGTTGTTTTTTAGGAGCCTAATTGTAGCCATGGCCTAAGCTGTTAAGTAAATAGCTTAATGGGTTAATGGCAAGGCAGAATAGCAATGGTGACAAAGAGTCACCCTGGAATATCCCCATTTGAATTTTTATCCCTGGGATAATAATCTGTCCTTTATCATGGCTTAATTTCAAAGTGGTCTGCCACTGTTTCATGGTCACTGTGATGTAGTCGCTTAGTGCAGGGTGCATCTTGTACATTTTAAGCACTCTTTTATCCATGAATGTGGGATACTCCTTCATGGAGTTGCTGCATCTTCATGGAGTTGCTGCATATCCGTAAGACAAACTCCACTCATGAAGCCTGCATGCAAGGCCTTAATCTGGTCTGTGATAGTAATATAACTTGTTGGCAGGATAGATTTGTGTCTCAAAGACTCCCCCGTCTGTGGAATAGACTCTCTCTCCATGTCAAGCAGAGTACCTCTCTAGCCCTCTTTAAGAGGAACCTGGATGACTGGATGGTAAACAGAAAATATACCCCTGGGATCCCACCTATGTACTGGACAGGGGAAACAGATGCTGACTTTGAGGGAACATGGGCAAAATTCTTGGCTAGGCTTATAAGAGCTTTCGGGCCAATAGCCTACTATCATCCTATGTACCTATGAACCTATGCTATCAAATGCTTTTTTATAGTCAATCCATGCCATACTTAGATTCTTCCCCTTTTTACAGTTCTCCAGTATGACTTTAACAAAATATGATCCTTTTGTTCCATATGACTTTCTTTTATTGCCCTTTTGTTCTACTGCCATAATTGAGTTTTCTTCTAAATGACTATAAACCCTGTCAGTTTCAATTCCCATGCATAGCTTATATGTAGTTGGAAGGCAAGTTATTGGTCTATAATTTTTAGGGTAGCATGCAGGTTCACCCTTAAGTAGGAGCATTGTTTTGCCTGTTATTAGCCAGAGTGGTGTCTGTTTAGGGTGTGCATATAAATAGTTCTTACTCATGGCTAAATCCTTGTGCAAAGTTTATGTTAATACCTTTAACTAAAAGTTAGGTACTGCATCTGGGCCTGGGGTTTTCCAATTAGAGGCTTTTCTTAACTTTGTTTCAATCTCACTGGATGTTGCTTCATCCCATTTAATATCCTGCACCTTTAAACTTCTTATTCCTTCTTTTAAGTCTTCTATCCATTTAGCATCTTTGTTATGATGCACAAGATCTTCATAGATACTTCTCCAACATATATCTATTTCTTCTTTTTTTGGCAGTCTTTCAATTTCTGTTACATTATTTCCCAATTCTGTATAAACTTTTTGGGGTTATCATTAAATTGCTTATTTTGTACTTTTCCTTTATTGTGTATCTTCTAAGTTTTTCAACCTGTGCTGAAATGTTTACTTTATTTGTGATAGTGCATGTTTCTTAGTATTTTTGTTGATCTATTCCCTCTTCTATAGTCTTTTAAGAGTGACACTTCTTGTCTTAATTGCTTTATAGTTTTCTCTATTCGATACTTCCATGATCTTATTCAATTTCTCCCCTTCCTTTCCCTCACTACTCTGTTCTTGTGGTAGAACTTTATCAGTTATTAATTTACCTGCACAGTAACATATCCTGTTTACTTTGGTTATCTCACATGGACCTCTATGCACAGTTCTAATTACTGCATTCATTTGTTTTATCACACTTCTGACTTTTTGTGTTTAATTGACATTTTGCAATCTATTTCTCTCATTGATCTTAATATATCTATCCATGTCTATTAAATCATACTACTCTTCTATTAGCTAATTTTCTTCCAAACTGAGGGCACATCCCTTGTTTTCCATTTCCTGTGGGCATTCTATAGATAGTTCTATAGCATTTTCCTGTGGCACATTCTCTTCAATTTCATCGTGTGCCATCCATTGCTCTGTCATATGGGAACTCACTGGCCTATCATTCCTCAGCACTGACTGCATCAGAGTTTCTATAGTTTCCTGTTCTTTCCCTTACTGTCTAGCTTTAAGTGAACATTTATACTGGTTTCCTGTGGAAGGCTCCAAATTATCTTCATATGGCACCTGACCAATTGCTTCCTTTTCCACTGGTTTCCCCTTAATTTGGATATCCATTACTCTATCCTGTTGTGGTGCTTTCTGAATTAGATTTTCTACACTGAATCCTTCACTTTGCAGGTACTGCATAATCTTAGTTTCTTTAACTTCTCCATTACTAATCTCCTTTTCTATGTTTCCTCTTTGTCTTATTTTTTGTATTGTAAAGTTTTCCATGTCCGGATTCCTTTACTTGTATTTCTCTTCAAATATTTTTGGTGCTGCTTTTTTTGTATTTGTTAGTTTTGCTTTCTCCTTTGCATAAATATTATACCATATTAGATCATTTTTTTCTTTCCCATGTCCATATTTCTTCTGCAGATGTTTCCTGATCTTCCTGTTTCTCCTTATTTTGGGGGCTCACTCCGTCCTGCAGTGATGTAACCTGTATTAGATCTTCTATACCAAATCCTTCACTTCACAGGCACTCCATAACTTCAACTTCTATTTTTTTTTTAACTTTTGGTTTACTAATCTTCTTTTCTACATTCCATCATTGTGATATTATTTATTTTATTGTAAAATTTTCCATATACAGATGCTCTTGTCTGTATTTCTCTTTGAATATCTTTGGGGCTGCCTTCTTTATATTCATTAATTTGGCTTTCTCCTTTGCATAAATATTGCACCATATGAAATCTCTTTTTCTTTCCCATGTCCATATTTATTTTTTATATTTTTCAAATAACTCTAGGTTTTGCTATTAATATTTTTTCACTTCCTCAGATGCTTCTTTTTCCGAAATAGATCAAAGTTTCTTGATCTCTATATTGTTTTACACAAATCTGTTGTATTAATGAATGCAAATTTTCATTTGAAGCTTCTGACAGTTTTTCTTGTGGAAGTATTTTTCTGTTTATCATAGTAGCCTATGTTATGTTGTTGTAGACATGCCATGTTGTCAGTACCATCTGGGACCTCCAGATATATCATTCAGTTCCACCATATTCACTGACCATACTTAACCACATCTTGACTTTGCTGCTTCCTATGGTTTGATGGTGAGTTCATTCTGTGCCTGTTATTGTTGTGTATGTAGGTCTGTCACTCTGACATCACTTCTGAATTCACATCCAGGGTTTGAACTGCACCCTACAGATTTTGAATTCTTTCTCAGGCTGCTTGTTCAAATTTGAGCATCATTTATCAGCCGGTATTCACTAGCATTGCAGACTTCTCAACTGTCCCTATTTTGGTGGAATGTTCCTATTTTCAGGTCTAATTTAGGATGTCACTATTTTTTGAGGTATGTTCCTATTTTCAGACCTGATTTACTCTTCACATAATTTTCTGAATCCCCCATATCATATGTGACATTTGAAGCTGTCCTTTAGACAGAAAACCAAACTTCATGACCGGCATACTAGTGGCAACAATAATTTAAAGAAAGAGGACACACATCTTATAACTACCATTATCTGACGTAAAAATAAATGAACTTATGTTATAGATGTATTTGATCTCTTTTTTCATTGACTAACACAAACCAATGAACTCCAACCCTTATTTGTGGGCAAATCAAAGAGAACATTGAAAGAACAAATATGTGATCATACGTTAGACGCTGAAAGGCATACCTCTCAACCTGTTAGGGCAAGAATTCTGAACAAAGCCAAAAATAAAGAGAGGCAGAAGCCCAAAATCAGGGATAGATCTTAAATATTCCTCATACAAACTTAAAAAGTTGATACTATAACCTGTTTTGCATTAGCATGCATTTTCTGAAGGATATGAAGTTTGAAACATAACTGTCTCTTATTATTTAGTGACTTCAATCTTCAACTATTTGCCAGAAAAACACAGATTTATGAGAAACAGACCAAAAATATGAAGAAAAAATCTGGACGTACTGCAAAATTCTGGACAGTTGAGAGGTGTGGTAGAAGAACAATTTTAACCATTCCATTAGCTAAGCATGTTGCTGACACTAGCTGTACTAAAAATTTTAGATTTAAAGAGATGCAGCTTGTAAAGTAAAGTGAGAGTACAGGAAGCATATCCCCAGAAAAATAAAGCTTTTGGAATATAACTGAGCAGTATAACTCAGGACTGACAAATTACCAGGAGTAAATGTAAATTCCTCAAACACATTTGAAAGAAAAGATCCATTAAATGTTAATTTGATGTATGCATGCACTTTCAGTTTTATTGCTCATATTACTGGACTCCTATATGTTCTCTATACACATTTATATGTCTGTGTTAATGCTTTGATTTTATGAAGTATTTAATGAAGATGAACATTCGATAAAGCTTCTTGAATGCATTAGCATATATTTTTTATTTATGTATTTATACATCTGTTTATTTACTATTTATTGAATAAAGTTGCTTTTAATCCACCTAGGTTGGCTTTGTAAAGAATAGATGAAGTGTCAAGATTTAATAACATTGCTTGAACGATCACAAACCGTCTTGCACCCAACTATAGTTGTGCCAACTGATTTTAACAAAGCCTTTAGATGCATAACCTGGGATTATATCTGGGAAGTACTGATGGTATGGCTCTAGTCATCAAACACATTTAATCTTCATCAAACACTGCTTTTTGTACTTTGCTTACATTCTCAGATGCCATTCCTTTTCGCTCTATTGAGAGATACCTCTGAGAGTGTCCCCTTTCCTCTTTATTTTCTTGCTAGCTGTAGAAATGCTTTCTAGGAGGGTCTACATTAACATAACTCTTCACAGATGGAAACAAGTAGCCTAACTTTGCTGCACAGAAGATTAGAGCCTTGACTGCAACACAGGTGACCAGGAGCCCTGGCATTTGAGAGGACAAGCTCAAAGGACAGAAATGAAGGAACATGGCCTGCTTGTCACTCCTGTGGGAAGATTGGATGCATTTGCTTGATGACCATGCAGGTGGTGTGATTTCTCTGATGGAAACCAGGGAAACAACATCGTTGCTTGGGGATGGGAAGGCAGGGCACCACTTGTAAGAGTGATGGATGAACAATGTGATAACACAATGAATGACCATGAACTCTTCACTCACATGAGCCGAGCTTGATAGGGGATTTAGGGCTTCAGGCAAAAAACATGGATCACCTCTGATGGCTTTCTAAGTGATGGCCCTTCCAGGCTGATGGTCACTAAGTTAATGGAGAATGAATCACATGACTGGCTCGAAAGGACCTGATGATAAGTAGGTGCAAAAGCCACAAATGAAAAAAAATAAAGGAAAAAAAAGCAAAAGAAGAAAGTAGATTGGAGGAGATTTCATTCATTCTGTTTCCAGATGACTACCTTAACCTTTTCAGGCAGCCAGTCTATAACATCCCAATAATACTTGCCCTCCTGATGAACGTCCACCCTCCCACACTCAGGTTTACTAATCAACTTCTCTATATGCTCAGGCTTACTAATCAACTTGTTTTCATCTGAACTAGTCCTTGCCAACCCTCCTGCAGCTGATTTTCAAAAGGAGGGATCCACTTCCTATTTATTGTTAAATATTCTCATTCAGTTTTTAGGAATCTGCGTCTGCTCTTTCATTCACCCTATCCTTGAACTGAATTTAAAACCTGTTTGGGAGCACTTCATGGTTCATACACATACCGGACATTAAACACTTCATGATTCATGCAACATACCACACATAATAATACATCTGTCACCACAACGTGTGGAATATTACAAGCATAAGATGCACCAGTCTTAGAAAAACAGCATAGTTCATAGTACAGAATCATTAAAAAATCAGATTATTCCATCCAAAAAGTCTTATGGCTTAACAAGCATTCATGGGAAGTTTCTTCAGTTCAATCCCATACAGCTGGGATAAGTCTCTTTCAGTCAGTCAGTCAGTCTCTCTCTCTCTCTCTCTCTCTCTCTCTCTCTCTCTCTCTCTCTCTCTCTCTCACTGTCTCTCTCTCTCTCTCTCTCTCCCAGTAGCTCTATCTTCCAGATTCCTTTAATATGAACAGTGCTGCCTTCCTCTCGGTGTTTGTTGTTTTTCAGGTCTTCATTCACTCTGCTGTTTATTTTCCAGAGTCACTGTCCTAGATATCAAACAACACTCTGCACGGGCTGTAAAAACACTTTCTTACTCCTTAACATAAACTCCTTTGTTTCTTGTGTCTGTGCTTTAGATAGTGTATTATCCACCTGAACTGCAGGCATAGGTGTCAAATTTCTTTATTCAATAGTGTTTGTAGTCTCTGCTGCTGAATTAACAACACAGATTTGTACTTCTTTCAGAACACTGATATGATATATTTGTTCCAGTCTTCTCTCGCCAGTCTACTTAACTCTGTAGCTTACTGCATTTATTTATTTTGGTATTTGAAATGGGCCCTGCAATTTAGCAAAAAAAAATGTCTGCTGAAGGAACCAAACCTAATACACGTTCTTTAGCTTTAGCTATAGATTCTCTGGTATCTTCATTTCTGTTATATAACCCCTGTTGTGTAGACTAAACTTTATCCATATGTTCCCAGTCTATGGGGATCAACACTTTCAGATGTAAGTAAATACTAAGCTATCTGCATTTGTAGGCCATTTTAAGCCTAACTAATTCCCCCTCAAAGATGTGACTCAAATCCTGTACTTTGTGTCTGTGAGAGTATGTCAGATAAACATTTTAACCATTATACCAACCCCCAATCCAGCTCTCATGTATGTTGGTAAACTGTTCTGTGAAACCTTTAAAATGGAGTTTTCTTTTCTTCTCAAGTATCTCTTGAAACATCTTAACAGTCCCTGTTGCTCCCTGACTTACAATTCCCAAAAGGACTGGACCCTGTTAAGGCTTATGGAACTTCTGTAATGGCAAACATGAGGTGTGGTATTAACTGGTCCCAGTATTTGCTATTTTCTTCAATAACTTTTTACACATGGATTTAAATGTTTGATTAAAATGTTCCACTAATCCATTTGTCAGGGGATAGATAGTACACTGAAGTTTTTAATTGTTCCACATTAAAGCAATGTCATAGTTGCTGCATTATTTCTAGTATAAATTTTGTTCCCTGGAAAGTGGGTACTTCCTAGCCTCCTAGATTTAGTTTTAGTATTAGCTTTACATAGTGGGATAGCTTCAGTGTCCAAAATAACTGAAATATATTGAAACCCATTGTAGACTTTTATCAATGGACCAACAATGTCCATAGTAATATATCCAGATGACACCTCCCTGAAAGACAGTGAAATCAAATTATTTTTTTAAACCTGGATTTGTTGCTGTTTTCTGGTCTTCAGGACATTTAGCACAGATCTTCTCAATGTCTTTAACTATTCCTGGCTCATACAATCTAGGGTATCTCCTCATGCCTTTTTAAAATATACCTGGCTTACCTGAAGGGCATAAAACTCTAGAGTTTATGCAGGGTCAGCTTGTTGTAAGGTAGATGGTACTGCCTCTTTTCTTAACAACATAAAGAATTTGGGTCTCCGTGTCTAACTCTTCTAGGAAAGGCAATGTGCAGTAAATTCATCCATGCTCATAACAGCTCTCTTTGGTGTCACTTTCTGTCCTTGCCTTATTTAGATTTTCTTTTTCCTTATCTTTATATATCTAATAACAACATACTGGAGCTTGTTAGGACTGATCACAAAGCAGACTCCTTCTAAATAAAACTGAAAGCAGAGATTCCTTCCACTCAAGGTACCTTTAGAAACTATCTACTCCTAAGTGATACATTGTCAAGCTTCAAATTCCCACCAAACCCAATTAACTCCACTGAGTAAATGGAAATGTACCCCACCACACTATACCAGCATATAAAGAGCTATACAGATACAGTTGTACCCTGTAAGAACAAGCACAGGGCAAACCCTAGAAATAAACCCATATGGTGGAACCATAATATCAACAAGCTTTACAATAAAGCGAAAATCATTTTGATCAAAAGTAAGGAAAGTGATACCCAGAATGATACAGTCATTGTCAATGAAATAAATAAACAATTCAGGAGCTTAATAAAAGCTATCAAAGCCAAGTTTGAGGCTAAAATAGCTACCTAAACCAAAGGCAATCGCAAGGCCTTTATTAGTAATGTTTGTAATTGCAGAAATATAATCCAGCAATGCACTGAGCAGATTGTGAACAATATTACTTACACTGGGGCTGAAGAGTGAACCTACTGGCCAATAAATTCAGCTCTGACTTTACCTGTCTCTAAACCCCCTCAGTTTGTCCCTCTAGATATACCAGAAACTGGCTCAGCTTTAGCTATCACATAAAACCAAGTCCTGAAAACACTATCAAAAGCAAAAGTATTGCATCAGTGGATCCTGACAATATTCCTGGATGCATCTTAAATCGGAGGAAGCATGATTCAGCCACCCCTTCCCAACACCATACAGCCTCAGCCTCCATACATGTTATGATGACCGTGCCCTGGCCCAGCAATCAAAGAAGCCTCAATCCTCACCACTAACACCACGGAGGTCATCTCATGGAAGAGGAAAGAATAACTAATACACACAGTAAAGTACAATTTCCCTTAAGTGCACACAAAGATCACAGTCAGTCTGGGGTTGGTTGCTCCCTTGCTCTCCAGGTCCCCAATAAGACTCCCCACTGGCACAGCTATAGGGTCCAGATCGCCGCCTAGCTGGCAAGCTAACCTCCAGTACCCTCTCTGTCCCACCAGTGCCTTGTGTTTGTGCCCAGGTAGCTGACACACCACACACAGTTTGAGATAAGTATTTATACAACTTCACAGACACTCCTGGGAAAGGCTGTCACAGATTCTCCAGCTGTGCCCTTTTACCCAGACTATACGGTAGTAATTTCTGCCACCACCAGCTAATAATTATCAGCTACACAAAGGCCCTTAAAAGGGTGTCCAATTATTACTGTGCAATATTATTATTCAATTGGTAATGTGACTATTCAGTCTAAGGCTTATTAGAGTGGCTTATTACAATACTCTATAAATATGCAATGTACTCTAGAACTTACTTTGTCACTACACAAACCAGCTACAGGTAAAGGTTTTAAAAATATTTAATAATAAATAATTAAAATCACAAGACAATACTACTACACCACAGAGATATCTAAGAGTTCAGATATCACATATAAACTTAAAATAATACAGTAGGACAGGTTTGATGTAAAAAAAACATTTAAGCTAACTTTCTAATGTTTAGCTATTCTTAAGAGAAAACACAGTGATATGATCCTAGTTACATACATAAAGAGCATTAGCAATGGTGGGGTTGATGGTCCAAGACAAAATGCTTTCAGTCTCTCTCTCAATAATAGTTTTTAAAACTCACTAACAAACAGCTCTGCTAAGGCCCTCCCAAATTACATCATTTTGACACTTAGGTTTTCCCAGTATTCATTAGTCTGGAGTTCCCATGCCACAAACTGCATTATTTAGCACTCTAACAAATGCTCTGGAAACTACAACAATAAAAGACATTTCACATGTATACTCTAACAATTATTCCTTAAGTTAAGACAATAGAAAGAATGTGTTCAGCCAGCCACTTCGGCACCACTTTTTAGATAATTGTAACTTCAAAGAACATTTGAAATGCTTGGCTTGGTTTTCCTTACAGCAGATGGCAATGTTGCAACAATCCTGAAGTTCATATTTTACAGTGTTTTCTTTCATTTAAGAACACAAGCCTGTATTTTACATTTATATATACAAATGATAGAATTATATATCAAATTCTATTTGACTAGGCTTGCAGCCTTCGCCCATCTTTCCCCAGTCTTCACACATGTTTTGGGCCAAACAAATGGAGAGCAGCTACAGTCATTTCCCTGTATAATGGAGGACCTTCCACAGAGCCAGACAAATATACATCTGGCCAGCCTCATATTCAAAGTAATGGAAATAATTATCATGGAACTAATCAATAAGAACATAGTGAACCTCCAAACACTTTTTTCATCTCAGTTTAATTCATTAAGGGCAGGTCATATTTACTCAGCCTGGTGAACTTTGAAAAGGTTAGCAAAGCAATGTATAAAGATAAAATAATACACATTGCTAATCTCGATCTGGCCAGTGCCTTTGATACAATCTCCAACTTAGGTAAAGTAGAATAGCTAAGCAAACTGGGAATAAACTGCTATGTCACCTGCTACAATGCCTACTTGCTCGTAGATAGATGCAAGAAATCAAAATTGGGAAAACTACCTTCACAAAGAGACCAATTACCAGTGGTGTCTGTGCTGGGACATCCCCTGTTTGGCACCTACTTTTCTGAAGTAAAAGCCAATACCAAAGGGCTCTGGCTGACAAAGTTTGTAGATGACTGCAAGATTGGAGCAGTCATTGAATCTCCAGATGAATTAGCCATCCTGCAGAAAGACTGTCCCAAATAAATAGCTGGTGCCAAAATCATGGTCTGAAACTAAATGCTAAAAAAATGCATTGTTGTATTCTTTGGGAAGTCATCTATGCCAGGGAACTACTACCCTATCAATGTGCCCCTAATAGTTGACCAAATTGTTGGAATTTGAGAACTTATGTGGATAGTGGCCTAACTTTTGACCAAATGTGTCCATTGTCATAAGAAATTCCTCCTATATTGCACAGCTTATAAACAAAGGATTGTGTAGAGATCAAGGCATGCCCCTCCCCCACATTAATCTGTCCTCTTTAAGCCAACCATTGAATATATTCACCCACCATCAATTAGAAAACCCACAGAGATTCCTTACTAAAGTGATTGAAGGCTTAAACAATATGTAGTATATGGACTGACTCAAAGCACTATCACTGTACTTGGACTCGGAATCCTACAGACTGATAAGAGGTGACCTGTGTCTGGCATATAAGGCATCTTCTGATCCAAACATGATATAATTACTGCACAGCAGAAAGTTAAATGGCATTATAAATACTTGGTCTAAGGAGCTCTAAACCTTTTCTGCAAAATCAACAGAATTGTTTGGAGGGACAGGTATATCTTGCAGAGAATACTTCTACTCTGGAACATATTATTTTGCATTGGTTGACCAGGTTTGTCCGGCTGAGCTGACAGCCCTTTTTCAGAGAGGCCCAGGGAGAAAAGCTCCACAAATTTATAATAACATTGTAAATGAAAATAGTATTATAAATAAAAACATTAACATTTTCAAGTTAGAACAGTAAAAGCATAAGAAGTATTTACAGACTTTAAGTTGACATGTAACTTAACATCAGTGCAGAAAGAGTATGCAAAGTTTATAAGTACAGCCAAGGTAGTTACAGTTAGTGAATATCATACAGGTAGTATATGAGTAGAAATATTTTTAAAATCAGGTGACAGGTAATTATCTAGATAAGATGAGCAAGAGAGCTGATACATAACAGAAATAAAGCCAATAAGGACAGACAGGAAGCTAAATAGGTGAAGAAGATAATTTATGGAGGGTGAGTACACCCATCCCAGTAAAACAAAGGTTATTTTATAACAAAAGACAAATTGCTAATGACTTTAATTCCTTCTTCACTGAAACTATTCAAACTCTATCCAGTCAACTCCCTAGAAATGACATAACTATATCCAACTGTAACTTAAATCCACCTCCCCCTTTTCTCTTCCAACCCGTCCCTACAACCTACATTCTCTCCCTTATCAAAAAACTTAAACCTTGTACCCACTCTGCTGACCTACTACCCACAGAATACTTGCAATTAGCAGCCAGATCCATAGCCTACCCAATTTCCATACTCATAAACAGAACCATCACAGAGGGATATGTCCCAAAACTTTGGAAAGTATCCTATATCATCCCACTTCACAAGGCTGGAAATTCTACTGAAATTTCAAACTACCGCCCTATAGCCCTGCTCTCTTCCTTATCAAAAATTATGGAAAGATGTATACACAAGCAACTGCTGGACCATCTTCTCCAAAATAACTTACTTTCTAATACTCAACATGGCTTTAGACCTTCCCACAGTACCACCACTGCCCTCCTCTCCTTTACAGACACAATCAACAAAAATCGCAACCACAACACGCTTTCCTCAGCACTCTTCTTAGACCTGTCCAAGGCTTTTGACATGGTCAACCACCAAATACTCATACACATCCTCCAATCTTTGTCACTAGAAACCCAACCCATTAACTGGTTCAAATCCTACTTAAATGACAGACACCAAGCAGTACTCTGGAAATCCACCCTATCTTCCCAGCTACCTGTTAACATTGGTGTCCCCCAAGGGTCCATATTGGGTCCCCTTCTGTTTTCTTTGTTTATCAATGACCTCCACCAAATAGTTCCACAAGCTACATGCATTCAATATGCAGACGACTCCACACTCATTTGCTCAGCCACATCAGTACCTAATCTTCACTCCCTTACACAACACATATTTAACTCCGTTGAAGAATGGTTTTCTCAATGCTGTCTCCTACTTAACCCAAAAAAAACTAAACTCCTTCTCTTTACACCCTCCAGTAAATTTCCACCTATAGACTTTACAATAACATCTAAAAATGGCACACCTATATCACAAGATCCCACTACTAAACTGTTAGGAATTACCATAGACAACAACCTTAACTTTGATACCCATATAAGCAACACTTTAAAACATATTAACAAAAAAATAGGCTCTCTTTACCGGATCAAACCTTTCCTCACTCCAGAATCTAGAATTACTATTGCCCACTCCCAGCTTATCTCTCCCCTCCTCTATGCCTCACCCATATTTACTAACTTATCAAAAAAGAATCTTCTTAAATTAGAAAACTCTTACCACAACATAGCCAGATTTGCTACAGGTAACCCTTACAGAACCCACCATTGTATTAATCTAAAGCAACTAGGCTGGCTTGAATTTCAGCACCAACTTAAAATCAATCAATTAACCATAGCCCATCAAATACTTTATCAATCTGACAAAACACCTATACTATCTACCCTTATCTACCCCTACCATAACCTAAAATCTCTAAGATCCGCACACAGACTTCTTGTAAATATTGACAAAGCAAACAACAAAGCTGGTGATTCCCTCTTTTCCAACACTGTTGGAAAACACTGGAACCTGCTTCCCTCTGAACTTTCCACTATTCCCTCAAAATCTCTCTTCAAAAAGAGAATTAAACTCCACCTCAAATCACAATGGCTGTGCCCCTGTACTAATCCTGACTAACACTAGCTCTTGCCACCTGACTAAAAATATATATTGTACATTTGGTATTATTATTTTTTTTTTCTCAAAATGTCACTTGCAACATATCCTTAGCACAATATTGTTAACTTTATAACTATGTCTGCAGTTATAATACTTTTTATTTTTTGTTTGTACTCTTTGTACTCTTTTTAATCTTTACTGTAATTCATCTTAAACTCTGGAGCTTAACTCCCCGGGCCTCTGCTGAAAATGGACATGTATCCAGCTAGACTAGCCCGGTCAACAAATGCAAAATAAATGCAAAATAAATAAATAAATAAATTATCCATGCCCATATTCAAGTGCAACTTGGATCTATGGATGGACAATAACAAATTTATCCCAGGACTGCTGCCTGTACTACTTATGGACAAAGGCAGCTCCTAAGTGGTATATCCCATGCATGGCCCCCCTCAGAATATCTCTGGAATGATTCCAGTTATTCTCACTGGGGATACTATGTAATTATCAATCATTAGATTGGTAAACTCAATCTTACACAAAATGTGGTAGGTTAATTCATCCAAAAGGGAAATTGGAGGTTTAAAATGGCTGTCAAGGGCATCTTGTCTAGTACATACTTATGAACCTATAAATACATAGAACACTCGTCCTGTTGCTTACAGCTCCTCTATTTTGTCTCAACAGGGATATCATTATGGCTCTTTTTAATGTTATCTAGTCTCTTAGTATATATTACAGTCTCCTTTTTTTCTGACTTAAACACAAACAACCAAATCAAAAACCACCACCAAAGGATGGAAGGAATGCATCATCTTTTACAATAGGTTTGTGGATGATGTTATATTCCTATGGAAGGGCAGTATGCAGTGCCTCAATGATTTCATTAACTATTTAACAAATACGACCAGCTTTTTAAGGTTCGAAGTGAGAACATCAGTAAGTGAGATCGAGTTCTTAGATGTGAGAATCTCAATGAATAATAGCAAAGGAATTGGCACCACTATATTCAGGAAACCACAATGGAGAAACCATATGCTGTGTTATAATAGCATGCATCCGAGACATGTTTTTCAGAATATTGTTGAAAATCAAGTGACCAGGATATCCAAGCTCTGTACTGACGATGATGATTTTCTGCAGGAACAAGACAAACTGTTACAGAATTTTGCCTCAAGAGGCTATAATTAAAAACAATTAGTCATGAGTAAAGGCAAATCAATGTCCATTCGACATAACAAAGGGCAACCATACTTTTCGAAGCGGATGCAGAGTGATGTAAAGAAGGTTGGGATCAGCAACAGTCTCAGATGCATGATGACCTACAGCACTGACTCCTTTGATGTCCGTGAAACCATCAAGAAATTTTGGCCAGTCCTAACTGCTGACAGCATAATTAAGAGAATTTTAGGGGAAACATCTAAGTTTGGTTTTAAAAACAAGAAGAACTTAAAGGATTTATTGTGCAGCTATGATGGAATACCTAACAAGCAGAGTACAGAAGGAAGAAATAGGTTAGGAACTTGGAAATGTGGTTTTTGCAAAGCTTACAGCCACATTAAATGTTCCAACAGTTTTGTTCACCTGGTAACCAACAAATGCTATACGTTCTCTGGTTTTGCCAACTGTAACAGCAAGAATGTTATATACGTTGGCACATGCAAACTGTGCCAAGCTTATTACGTAGGAAAGACAAATAGAAAACTCAAGGAAGAGATACTTTGCCACCTGTTAGACATCAAGAATAAAGTGGTAACTAATGCCCTGTATGGACGTGTCTGAAAATCCAGGGCATTCATTTAGTTTTATGGTTATTTTAAATGTGACTACTAACCTTCGTGGAGGAGACATTGTCAACAAAACTGAAAAGGAAGAAACCAGATGGATCATGAACCTTAGAGCTAATCTGTTTCCAGGGCTTAACAGAGTAGTTACTATTAAGCCCATTTTGAAAGAGAGAAGCCTGATTAAGAAATTAGATGGAGGCTTAAGGAAGGCGTGTATTTGATTGCTGTATGTGATTGGCTGAGCAATTAAGGATCTCTATTTTAACAGTAGTAAGTCAGGTCTACACACTAGGATCTGAAGAAGGTTTTTTAACTGAAAGCGCTTATCCTGTTTGACCTGCAATCTGAACAGCACAATTTGTGCTTTTTATTTCTTCGATTTATTAAAGCTTGTATCCTAACAGCATTTTTTTCAGTGTACTTCTCGTTGTGGTGGAAGCCTTTTTTTAATTTTACTAATTTTTTTCTGACTTATGTTGTTTTCTCTCTATTCCATGGTGAATAAACACTACCATCTCACTTATTTATTTATTTATCTTTGCTTATCAGGAAGTTCTGACTGGGGTTTATCCCATTTTCAGCAGATGTCTGGAGAGAAAAGCTTCACATATTAGGCAAGTACATTTAAAGACAAAAAAGCAATAACATTTTGTTTACATGAAAACACAATTATATGAATACATCTAGAACACATTGCAGTAGCCTATGAATGTAAGAAAATAATTTTTTTTCATGAGATAGTTGCTTACACAGAAATTACAAAGATAGACAGTGGATGCATTATACAATGTGCTTATCAGCTGGATGCACAGGGAAGGGTAGCAAAGGCAGCAAGATATTTAGCAGGAGGGAGATCTTAAGGGGAAAAGTAGCTATATAAAACCTTGGGTAGAATGAGGTCGAGAGCTGTATTAAAGAAAATAGAGGTACTGGTAGTTACCTGTGAAATGGAAGTTTTATAGCAGAGAAAGTAAGTAGATGGTGGAGTGGCAGACTGTAGAAGAATAGTGTAAGTGAGAGTTACTGGAAGAGATGTAGTGAGATTTCTTAGTGATAGACAGAACATGTGTAAGGTTATGGTACAGAAAGGGTACACAAAGGGAGTGTAACTTTGATGGTGGAGTTTAGGTTAAGTTTGGTGTGGGGGGTGAACCTAGGGTAGTGCTTGAGTACAGCCAGTTATTTAGTAGGTGTTTCTTTAGTGATATTTTAAAACCATGCAGTGTGTCTACTAGTTTTATTTCAGGTGGGATTTGTTTCCACATTTTTGCTACCTGGTTAGAGTATAGTGAATCTCCTGCTATGTTATTTGATTTTGTGATGGATAGGAAAGCTTTGTTGTTGGATCATGGGGCTTGATTAGTGCTATAGGGCTGTAGCATTCCTTTTATAGCTGGGTATTTTTCTGGGGATTTTATTAGTTTAAGGGCTGTAATAAGTTGATGGTAGTTGAGGTGTTTTTTATGTTCTAGCAAGTTAAAGCTATTTAGGGCTATGCAGTGATATTTTTTGAGGATTATTTGTTCTGAATTTTACAGTTTGTTATAGGTTGCCTTTAATTTATATTTGATGGTTACGATTTGCAAAGATGGGTGAGGCACAGAGTAGGGATGGGAGTAGATCTGTTTGTTATACAGTTTTTCTTGAGTTATGAGAGAGGAGTTTCCTAGCCCTGAAGTAGGATCCTAGTTTCCAGTTTGATATTTGATGGCTAGGAGTAGGGTTTGGCCATATCTGAGATTTTTATCAAGCATTACTCCAAGGAATTTTGCCTGTGTGAAACATTCTATTTTTGTTTTGTTGGCTGATAGGATATGAAAGGATTGTTTTTGGTTTGAGTTTTTTTAGGAATGAAAAGCAACAGTTGCATTTTTTAACATTTAAGAACAAATCTGAGCTATTTAGCCAAGATTATATGGCTAGAAAGGCATTTTGGGTGTTTCTTATAGGGAGGCTAGTGTTTTGGCTGAGCAGATGAGAGTAGCATCATCCTCTGTATATTGCACTAGAGTGGCTTGTTTAGTGGTGGAGGGTACATTATTGATAAAGGTATTGAAAAGTAGGGGTCCTATAATTGATCCCTGAGGGACACCACCTGTGACTGTGAGGAAATCAGAATAGTCTTGTTGCTATTTCCTATTGGATAAGTCATTGTGAAACCAGGTTAGTGATGTGGCACTGAGGCCTAGAGAGGCTACTTCCTTATGGAGTTTCTGATTTGAGACTGTACTGAATGCTTAAGATAGTCTATGAAGACGTTGAGACTAGGTTGCCATTGTTTCTGAGTTGATTAACTGTGTTTGAAAAGTTTATAAGGGCAGTAGTGGTGCTGAAAGCCATACTGAGTCAGGGAGAGTATGTTATAATTGGTGAGGTATTTGAGCAACTGGGTGTGGATACATTTTTCTAATATCTTGGATAGGGGTGAGAGGATGGCCATTGGATAGTAGTTGGTTAGGTCAGTAGAATTAATAGCATTATGAAGGGGTATGATGTATGATATTTACCAGATGTTGGGGAAATTATTTTCTTTTATGGATCTATTAATAAGTTATTGACTTGAAATGTTATAGCTTCTGTTGTTATCATGAGGTACTCTGCTGGTAATTTGTGAGCTGCCAAGGTGGTTATTTTTATTTTAGTAGGTATTTTTATTGTGGCGGTGGGAGCACTATTAAGTTTAAAGAGTACTTTGTTGTTGGTCAGGGGATGTGGAATAGTGAGGGGGGAGGTGAAGTCTTGTTTGCTTAATTATAAGATAGAATTTACAAAGTGGATGTTGAATTCAGTTGCTGTATTACCTGGGTATTTAGAGTTTGTGGTGGATGTGAGGGTAGATGGTTGCTCGTGGCTGAGCAATGACTTTAATATGATTATTTTGATAGGTATTTTGAAGGTGTGTAAAATATTCTTTCTTGCCATTAAGTATTTATTTTTTATGAGTTTCTGAGATATCTATAATCCTGTAGTATTAATTTAGTTTTGCCTTTTGTATATGTTTTTCAGGCCTGGTCTCTATTTTATAGTAGTTGCTTAGTCGTCTTTGTTGGACATGGTGCTGGAATGGATTTGACTCTTTTGTTTCTGAGTGAGGCATGCTTATTTAGGATAGTTAGAAAGATATGATTAAAATAAATAACTCCTTCATCTAGCAGTATTGTTTTTAGGCAGTTACAGTTATATTGCTTTAGAGTTGCTATAAAGCATTTGGGGTTGAAATTTTGTAGATTATAGCTTTGTTTTTATGTTACTCACTTCTGAATGTTTAACCGCTGTCTGGTAGAGTAGGTGGGTAGATGGTCACTAATACTGTCTGGTAAGGTTCTGGTGGCATTGATGTTGTGGAGCTTATTTGAAAGAACCCAATCTAGTGTGGTTTCTTTGCTAAATGTTTTGTGTGTCCTGGTACTGACATTTAATAGTTAGGTCAGGTGAGGTATTTGTTATTTGTTTCCAGTCAATGTTTACATGGTCTCTTTTTAATATTGTGATACAGCCACTGAAGGACATCTTTAATTGTAGCTAGATTGTTTCCAGGGAAAATGTACAGTCCTACTAGCCAGTGAAACTCGCTACAGACCCAGGAGATGAAGTTCTCAGCCTAAACTCAATAGACGTGAAGAGGACCCTACAGCAGGTGAACCCTAGGAAGGCTGCAGGACTGGACAACATCATGGGAGAGGTGTTAAAGGACTGTGCTGAACAACCAAGTACTGTACTCACGGATATAGTTAACATCTCCCTCAGTCAAGCGAAGGTACCCATATGCTTCAAAAACACAAATATTATTCCACTGCCGAAGAAATCATCTCCCTCAAGCCTTAGTGACTATAAACCAGTAACCCTCATGACCACTGTTATGAAAAGGTTTGAAAGGTTCATCAAAAAACACTTGATAGCAAGCCTTCCAGTTGCACTAGATCCACTCCAGTTCACATATGGTGCCAATCGCTCTATGGTGGATGGTTGCACTGCATTTCTCATTGGCACACCTTGAGAACAAGGAAAGCTATGTTAGAATGCTGTTTATTGACTTCAGTTCAGCATTCAATACTGTCATCCCACTAGATCCTGGGCTTTTTGACTGAAAGACTTCAAAGGGCATGTGTGGGCCATAACTCTTCGAAAAGCATCACAATCAACACAGGAGTACCTCAAGATTGTGTGTTGAATCCACTACTGTTTCTGTATTAACCCATGACTGTAAAGCTAGATTCAACACCAAGCACATCATCAAGTTTGTAGATGACACTACAGTCATGGGCCTCATCAGTAAAGGAGATGAAAAAAGCTATAGGGAGAAAGTGGACACACTGCTTGACTGGTGTGCCAAGTGCAACCATGGCCTTAATGTCAGCAAACCAAAAGAGATCATAATGGACTTCAGGAAAACACAAGCATCTCATTCTCTTCTCGTGATTAGTGGTGAGATGGTGGGAAGAGTAAAGAGCACAACATTCCTGGGGGCTCACATTGTGGAGGATCTATCTTGGCCAATAAACACCAGTCATCGAGTAAAGAAGGCTCATCAATGTCTGCATTTCCTGAGGAGACTGAGGAAAGTGAGTCTACCATCGCTATCCTCTCCACCTTCTCTAGGGGTACTATAGAAAGTATTCTAATGTGTAACTTTTCAGTGTGGTATGGCAGGTGCTCAGTTTCAGACCAAAAAGCCCTACAAAGGATAGTGAAGGTGGCAGAGATGATAACGGGCTCCAAACTTCCAGCACTACAGGCATTATGCACAGCATGATGTCACAACAGAGCTACAAAAATAATCCAGGATTCTACACACCCTGCTTAGGAACTGTTCACATGCTTGTCACCCAGCAGAAGCTATCGTAGCTTGAGCTGTAAAATGTCCAGGTTCAGAAACAACTTTTGAAATCTGGCAATAATGTCAGGGATGCCGGACACTGACATGATATGGAACAGCCAACTCTTTTGGTGCAAATAAATGAGAGACAGTTCAGATTCTAAACATAAACAATACATAGATGGAATGAACGCACAATATTATACTAACTAGATCCTCTTATTCAATGTGGGAATCACACAGTGCAATAGGAACTTGTGCAATAAGAAATCATTCAGCTGCTGAAAATTATAGATAAGGTAAACTGTGGTAATATGTAGGTAACATAACCTGTCTAAGGTGAAATGATGACTATATGTCAGCTGTATGTGTTATTATATAAATGTATATGTCTTCTCAGTTTGAGCCTGATGCATGCAATTTCAATTAGACTGCACTTGAGTAGGCTAAATGACAATAAATTTACTTTGACTTTATTTGCTCCCAGCATTTGGCATGCATTTTTGTGCAGTTCTAGACTGCCCAGTTTATTTAGTTATTTAATTATTGCATTTATATTTGTTTATTGGGTGTTTATTTGGTAGTGCACTGATCAATATTGACCAGTTTCTGACTCAGCCCAAGAATTCCACGCTCAGACCACATTTTATATGTAGTTTCATGGCACGATATGGCATGACAGTAGTTCTGCTAATCATCCTTAGGTCTGTTTAGTACTTTCTTATAGTAGTAGGCAATTTGTGTCTTTCCGCTTTTCCCAGTTAGGGGTCGCCACAGTGGAACTCCGGTCCGCTAATGATTGGCAGTAGAGTTTTACGTGCTGGCTTTCCAGGCCTAACACACAACCTTCAACGAAGGAACACCTGTTCACGTATGCCACCACACAGAAGACGCTCTAACTGAGAATCGAATGGGCAACGTCTAACTGTGAGGCGACAATGCTACCGCAGCACCACCACCGCAGTTATAGTAGTAGGCAATGATCTTTTAAATTTGTCAATGGCTAATATTTCTACCATTTTTAGTATGTTGACCCTCGAGATCTTACTGTAAATTAATCAGGTGTTTTAAAATACATAATCATGATCCTACCATTTTGTTATGAGAAAAAACATTGCATCTCGTAGGTAACACCAGTTTTGATAAGTAATGCCTTTTAACCTTCCCATACTCCTTATACACATTCACTTCCATTGCCATAAAGGTGTTCAGTGGTTCTCTAGTCAGCCGAGCTGAAAGGTTACTAGCCCAGTCAGCTTGTTCCCATTCATTCATCCTGGTGGGAATATTACTGAAAGGTGACAAAATATGCCGCTATGTCCTCCTCCCTCAATTTTTATTTTACTGGCAGAACTTTCCTTGACAGATTCATCAGTTTGGTCACTGCTACCATCCCTTTGGCTGCAGCAGTGATGGTTTGCAGTAACTGCTCTACAGTTGTTAATGAGCCAACACACAAGGGCACTACGCAGACATGAAAAAACAGCAACCACCAGAGGACTGTCTCTCATACTGTGGAAAAGCTTTGTTCAAAAGGTACTGCTCTCTCAGTGAAGAGAAAAGCATGTTCAAAACAGGTGTCCTTCCATTATGCAGTGAAACGTACAGTCTTAGGACTTTGGCATGGAAATGTGTACCAAAAACATGCTCACTGCAATACATCAGTGTGGCATATTAAAGCAGTAGAGACCAATAGTCTTACAAAAACAGTGCAGAGTACATGTAACAAAAAACAGCACGGAGTGTCCCCAAAAGAGAAGTCTTATGGCTTAAAAATGTCTCAATGCAGTCCTGTACAACTGGGATATTTTTTTTTTCAGTAAATCTTTTTCACTCTCTCTGTTTCACTCTGGGCCTCTCGGTAGTTCTGAATTTCAAAAATAGGAATGGTCTCCTGCTTCCTCCTGGTTTCTTCTTCCAAGTCTTCATTCACTTTGCTGTCTATCATTCAGAGTTGCTGTTCCAGATGTCAAACCCCCTCCAAGAAGGGCAGACAACACTCTGCATGGGCTAAGATCAACTCTTTTTTTATACAACATTACTTATTTCATTAAGCAAACCTGCTATAGCTAATACAGCTAAGTTTCTCTCTGTAATGTTTAAGGAAAGTTATGGATCTTCTAGTAAAGTGAGGAATTTGCATTAACTCACTAATGAGTATAATAAATGCAGTGAATGTAATAGTTCACTCTTTAATACTGTATTCATTGAAAGATTTCATGATGACATGAAACTCTAGAAACATTTAACATTTTTTTTTTTTGGTGGGGTGGTGGTGGATAGAATGTCTAAACAGAAGTTATTTGCTTTGAAGGAAGAAGGTGTCTGGGGAGTAATACTCTAATAGAGTCTCTAACATTTTTGGTGACACAATGAAAAAGGCTGAATGATGAGGCAGTGGGAAAGCGGACATTTTTAGCAGTGGTAACTAAAGCAATAAGTGAAACTTGGATAAACAGGTTTGCAGAATGGGAGTTAAATCTTAACTGGTAAGGGGATACCTATTAGGGTTGGAGGAATCCCTGTCTCTTGGATTTGGACCAACAGCAAGGTCTGCAAGGTATTACATAAAAAGCACAAGTTCTTCTAGAAGAAGTAAAGGTATTAGAATGGAATCAACTGAATCAGAAAGAGGAATATTATAATAATGGATATCCTATGCTAAGAAGGTTTAGAGTAATATCCCCCATATATGAAATTTTAACAGAGCATTAGTTCACATATCAGCAGCTTAATGTTTGTTTTACCAAAGCAACAAGGGCAGGATAAGGTAAGAATATAGTAAACTGGGCTAAGTGGTTTTGTATTAAAAACAGCAAAATCCAAAGAATAAGGTACCACATCTAGAACAACAAACTAATTTATTATAAAGCACTTTTTGTCCACACCAAATAGTTGAACTTCATCAGATACAAATACTTAATTCACAAGGGACAGTTTAAATACCCCTCTCAGTAAGTCACATAACTTCCCAGCTAAAAAAATGTAAAGTGCTAGTCACAGCTATTAAGAAATAACAGCATATATTTAAAATGACCATGTTAATATTTATAAAATCCACAATTATGCTAGTTAAAACAAAAATATGTTTAATTTCTGATAAGCAATTTAATAAAACAGTAAATATGTGTATAAAACTTAAATTTATATTAATATTATATTACGGGAAAGGTCCCTAATGATATCTCATTAGATTTTTAAGTTTCAAAATAGACATTAGGGAACACATATCATTGAGTTCTGGGTGGATTTAGGCATTTAATCAAATTTGCCAAATGTGTTCTAGTCTTTCAAGTTCTAACTGGATGGAGCCTCCCCTAGGATTCTGTACCACCTGATCTATAACTCGAAACTTGAATGTGTGTTCAAGATTCATAAAGATATGCTTTGCCAAGGCATTTTCCATTTTTTTGTCTACTGATACTATATACATGTTCGTAGACTCTATCCCTAAGTCTTATTTCTGTTTTGCCTATATAGAATGATTCACACAACTGACATTTGGCTAAATAAACCACCATCTTAGAGTTACAGTTGTGTTTCATTTTACAGGTTATCTTATTATTGTTCACTATTGTTGTGAGGGCCATGTCCATGTACCTACAGTAATGGCAATTCCTGCATTGCTTCATTCCTGTATAAATTGAATTGAGTTTAGTATTTCATTTGAGCAGATTTTTAAAATTGGGAGCTCTTCTCAAAATAAATGTAAGTGAAGGTCCCAATTTCACTACTAATTCCTTGTCTTCCATGAGAATGTTCCAGTTTTTACAAACTATATCTCTAATGTAACTGAAGTCCAAGTTAAATGTGGTGACACAACCTAGCCTAAAGTTACATTCTGAAGCAAGACTTGTTGTTGTTACTACATCTACTGGGTCCTCTGACTGTATAGTATCCGGAGAAGAAATATTTACAGTCTGAATTATGTTTAAAATTGGCCTATAGAAAACATTCTGCCTTTTGAACCTGACTTCATCTATTAAGTCATCCAAGAATGAAGCTGGGTAGGCACTTCTTGTAAACATTTGTTTTAAAAATTCATATTCATTGTAGAAATCCATTTCAGTAGTCACCATTCTAGTGTCACGCACAAGTTGCCCTTTAACCACTAATCTTTTTTGGTGGTGTGGATGGGCACTTGTGTAGTGCAGGAATGCATTTGAATAAGTTGGTTTCCTGAAAATTTTAGCTTCATATCTCCCCTCCTGATTGCTTTTACTTAATTGTACATCTAGAAAGGAAATTTCATGTTCATGAAAGTTGTGGGTGAATTATAAACATTGGGTGGTGTTGTTGAAATAATGCACTAGTTTTTCAGCTACCAGTTTGTTACCTTTTATTAACAAAAAAATGTCATCAAGGTAACGTGTAAAACACACTATATGACTGGTAATTTTGTGGATGTTAAAAATGTAAGTGTCCTCCCAATAAGCCATTACAAGATTAGCAAAACTGGAGCCACAAGGTGACCCCATAGCTACTCCCCTTGTTTGTAGGTAGAAATTATTTATAAAGTGAATGAAATTGTTAGATAGTATAATATCTAACAATTCTACTTCCAAAGAAATATCTGTGCTTAGGGCACCATTGCTCCTTAAAATATTTCCTACCCATTCAATACCTTGGTCATGTGGTATGGATGTATAAAGGTCTCTTGCATCCACTGTAAGAAAATTATGTTGTGTGTTCAAGTCAAGTTCATTAATTTTTGGAAGAAATGTTCAGGAGTCCCTGCAAATTTGTGCCTCAGTTTGTACATATTTTTTCATCATTGAGTCCACCACTTTTGCACATGCATACGTAGCTGAATTTCTACCATCTACAATGGGCCTTAGTGGTGGATTTTGGAGGACCTTATTAACTTTAGGCACTCCAAACATGACTGGTGCCATAGGTGTCAGTATCTGCAGGCAGTTGTATAAATTGATGTCTATTTGCCTTCAATGTATAAATCATTGATATAAATATGTATACGTTGGTTAGCTGTCGTGTTCATTTAATGAAACCTATCGGTAAGAATGAGTATTCAAAACAGATTCAATCTTGTTTTCATAATCATCAGAGTCTATGAATACCAGCCCCCACCCTTATCTGGTTTCATGACTCTGACATTAGTTGACCTTAACACATTAAGCCAAGCTTGCTCATCCTTACTCAAGTTATAATTACTTTCAGACCTCTTATTAGTAGACTGTAACATCCTAAAATCAAGTCCACAAACTCATTCAAAAGTATGTAAAAGGTTGTGCAGTGGTGGATTAAACAGGCTGCCTATACTAAACTCTTGGTCCTCTAAACTAGTGTTACCTAGAAGAGCTTTTAAATTTAGCTTTCTTACAAAACGTTTCAGGTATAAAATATATTTGGCAATGTCCATTCTCCTCAAGGGAATGAAGGTCAGACCTTAGCCAAAATGTTAGCAAGTTCAAGTCACATCAAATGTGGAATAGTTATAAATGTAAAAGTCACCCTCAATGTTTTTGATAACCAATGGATTACTTTCATAAGTAATGTTATTAGTTTCTGCTGAGCTGTTTACCTCCATTTGTTGTGCTTCTTCCGTTGGTTCATTTTGTGCTGGTATTTCCCTCTGGTAAAACCCTGGTTAGAGGCATTTTGAGGAGGCTGGTTATTGCTGTTGTACTGATTATCATTGAAACTGGAGCGTTCACAAGTTCTTCTAGAATGGGATCAACTGAATCAGAAAGAGGAATATTATAATAATCAATATCCTATGCTAAGAAGGTTTAGAGTAATATTCCCCATATATGAAATTTCAACAGATCATTAGTTCACATATCAGCCGCTTAAGGTTTGTTTTACCAAAGCAACAAGGGCAGGTTAAGGTAAGAATATAGCAAACTGGGCTAAGTGGTTTAGTATTAAGAACAGGAAAGAACATCTTTTCTACAAAAAATTAAGAACTAAACAAATCCTCAGCACTGTCCACTAGGTTACATAGGAGATAGGAGGTAAATGAAAAAATATATAAATACAATTATATAATAATAATAATAATTATTATTATTATTATATAATTATATAAATATATATTATATGAGAGACAAACTAAATACTTTAAACAAACCAAGTCCACAATAAAAAGAAGATCCAACGTATCACTGAAGACTTGACCACACAGAATTTATTCAAAATCAATGTTTGAGCAACTTCTTCAGACATTCAACACTTTGTCTAATTAATTATTTATACTCACGTCACTAAAAACACTATCATTGTGCATCTATTACAATTTAAAGTAATAGTGTTCAATAACAACATGAAGCAGCAAAGAATATGTATGAAAAAATAATAAATGTACACAGTTAAAAGTATGTATATATGTCTAAAATCACATAGTCATATAGTTAACTCGCAACCAATAGACCCAAGTAAATGTTTGTGAAAACAAAGCTTAAATAAAGTGATACAATGCAGGCTTGCAAGGTAAATTGTCAATAAAAGTCAAAACAACATTTCATACAAGCTTTTAAGCTATATACAATTGTAAAGTGCAAGCAAAACAGATTACATTAGTCTTGTCATAAAAATATTATTTTGAAATATGTATAAAACAGTATGTATGTGTATTTATTTTTAAAATTGTATAAAAATATATGTGTATATAGATTTTTTAATTATTTATTTATAAAATCTTGTGTGTACATCTCATATAAAATGCAGTATGCACATTAAGATAAACCAATACATTACAAGGACAAATATTGTAAAGTTTCCAGTAAATATAAGTTAAATAACTAGGAAAATACATGTGTATATGAGTAAATGTAAGTGTATGTGTCATCTCTGTCTTTACACAAATGGGGTCTTAAATATAAAGTAAAAGTTTTACTGTAATAATGTAGGCAAACCTATAAACTAAGTAAATGTATTTGTTATTTCCTATTCAAACTCCTTAGTTTTAATAGACAGCTAATGTTACAATGGTCGTTTAAACCTGGGTAAACAAATGCATTTGTACGCCATTGCCAAGTTAGTTCTCGCTCCTCTAAAAGCAAGTTGTAAGGTCCACCTCTAAGGTTCGTCTGGATCTGGTCTAATGCCATAAATTTGAAGTTATGACCCGGGTTAGCTAGAATATGTTTAGATAAGGCATTCTCTACTTTTTTATTTTGTATAGCATATGTGTGTTCATAAACTCTTTCTTTAAAGTGCCTTTCAGTCTTTCCTATATAGAAAGCTGGGCATAGTGTACATACACTATAAGTTTAGAGTAACAGTTTAATTTGTATTTAACTTCATATTTTATGTTTTTGATAGTTATATATTCTCCACTACACATATGTTTGCACATATTGCAACTTTCACAAATTGTCATGCCTTTCTTCCTACTAAAATTGTTAACAGTATTACCTTCCAAAATGTTTTTCAAGTTATAACCCCTTCTATATACGATTCTAGGATATTCAACTAGATTACTAGAAATACTCCTATCTTGTTGAATCAAGGTCCAGTTTTTGAATAATAGTTTTTTAATGATATCACTGTCCATGTTG
Source organism: Protopterus annectens (assembly GCF_019279795.1). Lineage (NCBI taxonomy): Eukaryota > Metazoa > Chordata > Ceratodontiformes > Protopteridae > Protopterus > Protopterus annectens. The sequence continues at coordinate 745,150,365 of NC_056725.1, read as the reverse complement.
TATGTTGTTATAAAACTAAGTTTGAAATCATTATTAGGTTGTATTCTTCTTTCCAAAGTTCCTGTTTCATCTAATAAGTACTCCTGATTTTCCACTATGTCTGAAGATGTACTTTTGTCAATGGATTGATTAAGAATCGGAAGTATAATACCATTAATTCTTTTACATCTCACTTCCTGAACAATCTCATCTAAAAAATCATTGGGGTATCCTCTCTCACAGAAAAAGGCTATAAGTAATTTGCATTCAAGTTCAAAGTCACTAGTGTAAGTAGTCATATGAGCTGCTCGAAATAGCTGGTCTTTCACTATAGCTTTCTTCTGTGAGGTCGGGTGGAGGCTGGTATAATGGAGGTATGAATTGCAGAAAGTTTCTTTCCTATGTATCTTAGAAAAGTATTGATTGACAAAGTGTTGAATGTCTGAAGAAGTTGCTCAAACATTGACGTTTACTTTTTGAATAAATTCTGTGTGGTCAAGTCTTCAGTGATACGTTGGATATATTATATGAGAGACAATGTAACTTAGTGCTTAAAGCTTGCTATAATACAGAATACTGGGTGCATTTATGGGACTGACAAATTAGGATTTTACATTTTTTAGCCCCTGTAAGACATCATAGGTAAGCCAGAAAGGTAAATGATAAATGCTGGCATCATAGAATACATACAGCTGGCAGCAAGTTTTGTGACTGTGAACAGGCATAGGCCGATATAGCTGGCAGCAATTTTTGTGACTGTGAATAGGCACAGGCCAGATGTCTGCAGTATAGAAATATAATAATGAAAATCTTTCAGAGACAAATTACCCAGAATTGTGAGTATAAGGAATGGAATCTCAGCATCTAGGATGGAAGGAAAATGAACCACAAGAGAATTTATTTTTCACTTCTATTCCCCACATTTTGTTGGAAAAGGAATCGAAAATGAAGGTAAATGATCCATTACATTTCTTGGACACTCCAGTTTTTAAATTATTAACAAAGTCCAGAAATTTTTTATATTATACCTATGGATTTTTTTAGTATTGGGAAGAGGGTCTTTGAATTTTATAGCACAATATAGTTCTAGAGAATCAGGGACCACTGGTTTATTTACAGCTTGGTTTGTGTACATTTTTGTTATAATTCTTATTATTAATTAGGAAGTGATCTGTTCAAAGGGATGTTTTTCTATCTTGTCATTATTATTATTATTAGCATTAGTATTATTATTATTAGTAGTATTAGTATTAGTATTAGTATTAGTATTAGTATTAGTATTAGTATTAGTATTAGTATTAGTGTTAGCATTATTTTGCCTTTTATACTATAGATAGTCTTAACAGTTGTGGAAAATTTAATAAAAGTTACTTTAAAAAAATTAAAAAAACTTAAAACAAACTTTCCCTTTGCTGTTCAAGCAACATTTCCATTTTAAAGTGACAGTAGCACTTCTCTGACAAATATAACAAGAAAACCACCTTTCTTTTCCTAAAGAAACACTTAGTAATTCTATTTATATACTCTATTCACAAAATACAGAGAAAGAGTGAGGTTTTATTGAATGCAAGAAATGAACATTTTTTGTAACACTGGAGTAAATAAAAATTGTTAAAAAGCAAACGTGTGATGGTATTTGTGGAAACTGTTATTAGGATTTGTTTTCTACAAGAGTATGTGAACTAATGTTGTAACTTAAAATGTAAAGTTTTAATAAAGATGTTAAAAAATGCAACACTATCTACATTATTTATATTCATTTAGATACTTTATTTGCTAATGTCTCCAAATATTTTCATTCCTAAGATCTTTCATATTCTCTTGTGCATTTGACTAGTCTGATAACACCATTAGTTAGTAAAAAATAAAAACTGACCATCCAGTTCCTTTTTGGCAGCAAATACCAAAGGAATTGCTATGACTTCATATGCTGAATGCATTATGGACATCTGTGATCCAAAAAGCATTTGTAAGAGCCTTTACCCTGCACACATCTACTGATTAATTTATAGAATGTAAAGATCTTTGGCGCAGAGTGCAGTCAGGTGTTCAGAGAAGAATACCATATTTGAGTACTCACTGGAATATCCACACATATAGTGTTGCCCTTCTAAAACACCTCCATAAAAGCTGCTGCTTACTTGCATGTTTAGCAGTCTAGTAACCATGAAGAAAATGCTGGCACTCCCCAGCATGTGTGCACCTCTATCCTGGTGTATCTCATTCCTAATGCATTACACAAAAGGAAGACCCTGGGTTCAGCAGGTAACAGCACTTGTTCAGACATAGCCTCCAAGTGGCAATCGCCAGTTATGCTATTGCACAAAGGTCTGTGTGTCTTCATGAGGTGTCAGGTGAAACACCACATGCTAAGCACTAAACACACTTATCTACAGAATATTAAGAACTAAACAAATCCTCAGCAGTGTTCACAGAATGCTACCTTCTGCTCACTCCTCAGCAGTGCGGAATAATGTACAATGTTTGTTAATTAACTGCTCAGCTCCTATTCATCCCCATACGTTTCAATGATTATATGTAAACTTGTACCTTTATGCAGTGGCATGTATTTATACAGTGCTGTGTCATTGTTCATCTGCTTTTATAAGGTTTTGCTGTTTGTTATATTGTGTATTTTCTACCTCCATTTACATTTTGCATTACGTTTGTCACTGCCATTGGTTTATCTGTAAAAGAAACAATGTTATTACATTGATATCATGATGAATGCACTAGCACAATTAGTATGAGCATAACAAGTGTAAGATAAGAGAGGACAGATTGCAAGTCCATGAAATAATACAGGTGCACTGTATATGCTAAAAAGTTTTCCAAGGATTGAAAAAAAAAGCAAAAAGCAAAGAACAAGCTTTGCCAGGACACCAAAATTATTGTAATTCACCTTTATCTTGTTATCATATCTGGAGATATGATACTGTCAACTCCATTTACATTATCTAATAACTTATATTTGTATGTTTGCATATTCTTATTAAGATTCAGCCTAGAAGACTATTCAGAAATAAAGCCATATTACCCAATATTGGTGGGTAATGAGGTGTCTCACATTAAATATATTAGCCCCACATACATCTGACCACTCATCCAGTCATACATACTGGTTTTAAAGGTTGCCAGGGAAATAATCTGCTCTAGACGTAAGGAAAGCCTGTTCCAGAAGCAGGAGAGTGAATCTGATACCTGTCACACCGGTTGGCATTATTAATATGGGTGCTTTACTACTGGTGCTGTCTAAATAAAGGACTTCAAAGAGTATGGGGCTCTTCATAGTATGGAAGACTAACTAGAAATCATCCCTCAAGAGACTACATGAAACTGAGATGATGTACAGGACTTTTAGTCTACCTTAGTAGCCAAGTGTACTAATATCTGAGCTATTTATGTTGAGGAAACATTGATCTCTCCAGTTGTACTTGGTATGTTACATACCAAAGGGGACATGACATTTAATAATGGGCTTGAGATTAATAATGTGAGACTATAACTTGCCCTTAATAAAATATCTCAAATGATATGTTGTGTAAGGTAAAATTATTTTTTGGCTATAAGAGACTTGGACATCAAGGAAGAGGTTCCTATGAACATAGGTACCCAAGTCCTTGATAACTGTTATCTATATGGTATTCACGAGTAGTACTAGATTTACTAAAGGGAGCTATGCTGCAGTTCTTAATAGTAAGGGCAAGGCTATGCCTAATGTACTAAGTATGTGCTTGGTCTTGACTGGAGAATTTTGAATATCAGGATGAGATTTAGTAAACATCCCCCCAGTTTGCATTCATCTTCCGACTTGGATAACTATAACCCCTTGATATCAGTTTGTTAGAGATGTATGTGCCAAAAAGAGTGGGAAGGCCCAGTACAGAGGTCTGGAGGATACCAGTTTTGATGCTTTTCTGTCTACAGCAAACACAACTTTATCAGATTCAGTGATGGGCCTCCTCTCTTTTGTGATGTGGCTATGCTCTCAAAATGTGGCAAGTGGCTACCAAACCATTTAACTTTCTACATTTGTTTGGTGTCTTTCTAAATATTTGCTTTGAGTTTTCTCCCTATGCTTTGGTATTACCTTTTTTTGCTAAATTATAAACTTGGTGCTTCATTGTTCTTGATACTCCCTGTCCCAGATATTGAGCTGAGCTACAACTTCAGAAAAAGGAAGCATAGCAATAAAAACATGGCATTCTGTAGTCTGTGCTAATAATCCAGGTTATGGTGGAAGTGGACTGAAAGAATGAAAGAGTATTCTGTTCTGCATCTGTTTGGCATTTTCTAAGAAGTTCATGCATTAATTAAAATGTTTAGTATATTATGTCTGTTGGACTATGTACCTATGGCACTTTTGGACTGTACTTAGAAACAGGTTGCAGTATTCTAATAAGTCTGCAATAGCTGATATTTAACAATAATATATTTGTGACAGTTAATCTATTTTTCTAACGCTCAGGAAAAACTTTACTACTATTTGTGGTCTTAACCTTTACCTTCCAATGTATTTTAAATTATTTTTATTAGATTCTCAAAACAAAAGAGCATGGGCAGAAAGAAAGCACATAGAGTCAGTGACTTTACAACATGCAGACACAATCTGTGTGTTTCATCAACAGTATTAAACAAGATTCAAATGTTATATATATGCTTGCTTATGACAAAGATGTTTTCTATCTTTCTCATACGTAGTTCTCAAACCTTCATCTTCTTTCAGCTTTTCCTAGTTAGGGGTCCCCACAGTGGAACAACAGTCTACAGAAAGATTGGCAGTGGAGTTTTATGGTGTCAAGTTGCCAGCCCGGCACCCAACCTTCCACAGAAGGCACACACACACACTCATACCGAGTGTCCAATCCACTTAAAGCATCTCTTTTGGGATGTGGGAGGAAATCAGAGCACCCAGAGGAAATGCATGCAACTGCTGGGAGGACATGCAGACTCCACACTGAAGGCAGCCCAGCCGAGAATCAAACCGGTGAACCTCTTGATGTGAAGTGGGAAACGATAACTGCTGCACCACCCTAGTCACCCACATAGTTCTCAAACCTGAACAACATTATTCATCCAATATAAGTTGGAGCCCTTGGTTTTGTTCAAATTTCAATAAAAACATGTCACAGATATCCGGCTTTTAGGTTTAGTTTCCTCCATGTTCTGCATGTAATAATGTTCAACATTTCTAATCAAGTTTCAAAATACTTTGCATGCAAACCCTCCACGTTTACATTCCCCATTCCATTACTACAATCATTTCTGGTGCAAATGCCAGTAGTATTTGAGTGGTCAATTCCTACTTATTCCTTCTTGCTGCATGTTTCTACCCTGAATCCCAAATGCTTGCCAGGACCATGATGAAGTTTTACCTAATATCCATCTTTGACTTGTCTACCTCAATCTTTGTTGCACTCATTGCTCTCAACTGTACAGATTTTTGCAGAATGTCCAGATTTTTGCCTCAAATGTTTGGTGTGTACCTCATAAAATTTGTGCTTTTCTGGCAAATCACTTAAGATGAATTCACTAAATAATGGCATATATTTGAGTTGCAGACTTCATATCCTTCAGAAAATGCATGCCAACCTGAATCCTATTGTTCTAGTTACTTTCTAAGTTTATAAGAGTGATATTTAAAATCTGTCCCTATTTTGGGGACTTTGTCCTCCCACTTTTTCAGGTTTTATCCAGATTTCTTGCGCTAACAGGGTGAGAGGTATGGCTGTGCTCCTCTACGCTCCACAAACATGTGAATCTTTTCTGAGTCTTCAGCTCCACGTCTCTAACATTTAAAATTAAAAACTCCTCTGTCTTGTGCAGCTTTGTTGGGTACATTATACCACAAATGAAGGATCCTCTTCTGTTGATCTAATGCATATGGCCATTTCGTAAGGAACATTTCTGCATGTTTTTCACCTTATTTTGTTTGGCTTCTGGAGAATATACATCTTTTGATAAAACTTCCCACATGTTTCTGTTTGATGAGCTTCCTTGTAAGTAAACCCTAGCACTGACTGAAAATGCCTGAACATTGGCTTACTAGTTCTCTAGGTTACAGTTTCTGGTCAATATGCATCTGTTGCTTATTGTAAATTGTACCTCCCATTTTATACTCGACACATATCTGTTTACTCATATTTTATATATTTGTTAACTGTATTCAAAGAATCAACTGGTTATGATCGCCTCTTTTCAGTGGCTACTACACCGTTTAGGTGACTTGCTGAGTCTCACACAGTAGGCAAATAGAGATCAAGGGAATCGAAGCCAAGACTACTGACTGAAGCTTGTTTGCAGTTCATTGCCTTAATCCTGTTTGCTTAACTGCCAGAGAACACTAAGGATAGTACAGTTGTATAAGCTGAATGTAACCATAACATGATGTAGATGTCTGAATGATCACCACTGCAGTAGCCTTACCTATATGGGTTATATCCTGCAAAGGTTCAGGATACCTTCCACATGACCAAACTGTCAAGCAGTTCCAACCAAGATGACTAAAAGATAAGTTTGGGTGTGAATCTCATCAAAGATTTCCTTTCCAGCAAAAACCGGTATGCTTAGCCCGGAAAGGACTATACTAGGAACATCAAAATAGAAATGTCCACTCCCTAGCATAAAAAAAAACAAACAAAAAAAGAGGGATGGCGGAGGGAGCAACTACTGTGACAGTGATCTTTTGAACATCTACTATTATGGTAAGTTTATTGATACAACTGTACTATGTTCATCATATTGATCACTGTTCCAGTAGGCTAAGCTATATGGGCAGATTAGTTTACTACATTTGGGAGGTGAATGGAGAAGAGTCCTTGAGGCCATGATGAATGGTTCTAGCAAAGCCTGATCTGACTGGACCTTGATAAGGAATCAAGTTTATAGGGCTTTGTAAAAGTATGTAGAGAGGACCAAATAGCAGATTCTACAATATTTATATAATCCATTCTTTTCCAAAAAGCCACAAATGAATTCAAGGCTCTGGAACAGAGGGCTTTGACCTCACCTGAAATAGATTTGTTATAATGAGTATAACGAAAGATAATAGTCTTAGACAACTATTTGGAGAGAGTCTATTTTGACACAGGTTGTCATTTCTTCTTAACTTTATAAGAAATGCATAACTGATTTGAAAATCTGAGAGATATAGTTCTGCCAAGATAATACCTGAGGTTGTCTGTTAATGTCCAATGTATCGAGTATCCTTTCTTCCTCACTTCTAGATTCAATAAAGAAAATTTGGAGATGGATAGTCTGGCTTAAAGTAAACTCAGATTCCACTTTAGGCATAAAATAAAGATTAGTTCTCAAAGAACCCCTGTCCCTATGGAAAATGAGATAGGGTTAATTCACCATAAGAGCTTGCAACTCAGATACCTTTCTTGCAGAGGTCAGCAAAAACTTGTTTCCATATTAAGAAGCTCAAGTCAGCCAGATTAGCTGGTTCAAATGTAGCCAGTGTTAGTTTCTCTAGTACAAAATTAAGATCCCAATGAGGAGATACTGGTTTACTTGAAAACCTCTAATGCAAAACCCACCTTCAAGAACATTTTCAAATGAGACTGCCTTGAAAGAGGAGGATCTCTGGGAAAACATGCTGAAATGACTGATAAATGAACTTTCATAGAGGAATAAGAAAGGCCACAGGATAGTAACTCATACAAATAATGTAAAACCAGAGCACAACTAGCACTGAATGTGCGTTGGTTGTGTTATTGGCACCAACTAGAAAACCTTTTCCATTTGCTAATATATGATTTTCTAGTAGCATTGCCTCCATTAGTACCTGCTGCACATCCGCAGTAAACAGGTGCCTAAAAGGTATTAAGGCCTTGTCATCCAGGTAGTCAAGTGAAAATGATTTGAGTCAAAGTCTATCAAACACCCCTGTTCTTATATGAGTAGATCCAGTCAATGAGGAAGCTTGTGGTATTTTCCCCTGGCCATTTCTGAAAAGAGGGAGAACTGCAGTTGCCTGGACGAGAAGATAGTCACCATAATGATCTTGTGGGGATTCCTTCTGAGTCTTCAGGAGTACTCTGGATATTAGTGGATAGGGTGGTACAGCATACAGGAACATTACTGTTCAAAGAAAACGAATCTGTCTTCCAGGCCTTCTTCCAAACAGTCCTGGAACATAATTCTACCAGTTGATTGTTCAAAGAGGAGACAAAAGGGTCCACTTGAGGAACTCCCACATATGAATCAAATATTGGAAGACCCCCCCCCCCCCCGATCTAGTTTCCATTCGTGATTGTCTGCCATGGTTCTGCTCAGTTTGCCTGACATACAGTTTTGCTCTGACTAAATTTAAGATACCTGTACAGTGAGATCATACTGCAAAGCTATATTCTAAGCTAACAAGGCTAGTCTGCAAAGGGGGTATGACCTGGTCTCTCCTTTTTTGGTGATGTACCATATCACTGTGGTATTGTCTAAAATGACTTTGAAGAGGTCCCAGGGGCCAAAGATAGTTCGGAAAGTTGAGTGCCTTGATCAGGGCAATCATCTCCTGGATATTTATGTGCTTGTGTCTGTCCTTGGTGTCCTACATCCCTGCACTTTTACTATCCTGAAATTGCTCCCTAAAGCAAAATCCAAAGTGTCTTTGGTGACTGACTGCTTTGGATTAAGGAGGGAGAAAGGGAGACCTGGATTTAAGGATATCTGTGTCTCTACCATAAGATTTCGGTTTTGACAAATCCCAGCACTTGAATTTGAAAATATAAAGGGTGTTGATGCTGGGACCAAAGAGATTTCAGATATCACTGCATCTTCCTCATGTGGAGTCTTGCCAGAGGTATCATGAAAATCATATATATATATATATATATATATATATATATATATATATATATATATACCATGACACCCAAAATCCTGAGGTATTCACTCACAGTGACTGAAGTCTGAGAGCAGAACCTTAGAAACAGATCTAAATAGGATCTATTTCTTCCTGTGGAAGAAAAGCACTTTGAATTGAGGTGTCTAGCTGACACTCCAGGAACACAATCCTGTGAAAAGCATAAATAAGACTTTTGAGTGTTCTCTTGGAATGCAGCCTGAGTGTGAGATCTCTCACCCAAAAGAGAGAGAGAAATTCCTGGCACTTTGAAAATGATTCTGCAAAGATAAGCCCATTATCAAAAAATGGAAAATTTTGGATACCCTGTAGTGTGCAATGAGCTATAACGGAAGCTAGATAATTGTTGAACACTCTTGGCACGGTGGATAGTTCAGAGGTTAAAGTAGAGAACTGATAATGTGATCCAAACACACAAAACCTTAAGAAATGTCTTAAGTCTGGATTATTAGGGATGTATTGAGAAGCATCTTATAAGTCTAGTTATACTAGGAAACTGAAAGGAGGAAGAAGAGGTAACAAGTTGTGAAGTGACATCATTTTGAATTAGGGCCTTGTCCCAAACAGGTTTAATAAAGAAAGATCCAAGACCGGTCCCCAAGCATTTTCTTTCTTTGGCATTAGGAACATCCTTGAATAAAAACCCGTCTCCACTTGGGAAAGAGGAAATGAATCTATCAGTCCTTGGGACAAAATGTGATGAAGAACACATAAAAAAAGACTCTAATCTGAAGGACAAGGAATGAATCCCTGGAAAGGAGGAATTTCCTCCCACTGCTCTCTGTAACACTGATGAACGATATACAGAACCCATTTGCCTGAAGCAATCTGTTACCAAAGAGAAAATGGAGATTAAGACTTTCTGGAATAAAAAGGGGCCCATGGTGGTAGTGGATCACAAGGTCACCTGAATAGTAATTCAGGCATATTGAACTGTCTTTGGTTTGAAGAGCTTAGAGACTTCTTTTTGAAACTCCCTTCCCATTCCTTCTTTTTTTTTTTAAACAAGTTTATTAGTTTTAACATACAAAATAAATATTATAACAATCTTATACAAGCAGTTAACATATAAACAATTATAACATTTGATAAAACAACTAAAGTATTTACAAAGACATCCACTGTAAATCAAATCAATTAATTAAACTGTAACATCTTACTAATGAAACTAAGACTGTTTTAACAAGTTTTGTAAGGTATCCCATATATTATAGTAAGAGGTTTTCCTAATGGTTCTTGACTTTATTGTCATTAGTTCCATATGACACACTTCAATCATAACATTTTTAAATTCATTAAATGAAGGAGAAGTATCTGAAATCCAGTTTCTGGTTATTATTTTTCTAGCTACAGCTAGAATTGACCATAATAAAGGAAGTTTAACTTTTTTAACACATTTAGGAACAGGGGTGTTAAATAATATAAGTGATTTAGAAACTATGAAATTATCTGTGAAAAGAGCCTGCAAAAAATCATTGATTAACATCCAATATTCCTTCAGTTTTATACAATCGTAAAACATATGTGCCCAATCAGCATTTATTTCTACAGTACATCTCTTACATATGTTGCCTTTATTGTTTATTTTATTCATCATTAAGGGTGTATAGAAAGATCTATGTAAAAATTTCCAGGTAAAAAGTCTCCAATTAATAGAAGAAGTAGTTTTATAAGCAGATTCCAATATATATTGTTTATCTTGTTTTGGAGATTCTCCATTAATGGAAATGAAATAATTCCAGTAATTATCTGAACTATAATAGGTTTCATCTCTAATAATTTTATGTATGTGTGAGAGCTTACCTTTATCAGAAACCCTATGTTGTAAATTTAATATCAAGTAGTCAATCAGATCCATTCCTTCTTAAATGTCTGTTTACCTGAATTCCATTTAGACTGTTTATTCTGTTTTCAGCCAAAAATGGCATAGAAGAAATAAAATTCATTGGACAACTTGGAAAAGGAGAGCTGAAAATATTGGAGTTTCCCTGAATCATCTTGCCCCTTTCGTCACACTTTTTGATCACCTCTGCAGCAGATGGGCCAAACACTGACCCTCTATCCAAGGTTTGATTTAAAATCTCATTTCTTTGAATGCAGCCATGCAAACCTCTTTAAAACAGTACCAGTGGCCATAGCCCTGGAAGAAGTATTAACACAGTTATACACACACATACACACACACACACACACACACACACACACACACACACACACACACATACACACACACACTGTAAACAATGAGTAGTGACCTGTGCAAAAGAAGAAACTAAGTTATTTAAAGCAGATCTTTCCTCACAAGAAGAAACTGAAGATAGAATATTGCTCATACTGTCACAATTTGTGAAAACAAACTTTAACATATGAAGACGACAATTCAAAATTCTGAAAACCAAAGTTGCAGAAGTATGCACGTTTTCCCCATACATATTAATAATGTTCCCATCTTTATCAGAAATCATGTTTCTTTTTTATGGCTAGAAGAAGGACTGACCATGGGACTGATAGTTTGTTCCATGGTCAAGCCATGGATGGTGCCTCTTTCCCAGAAAAGACAAGCAGCAACTGCTGGTAAAGCTACCTGTCCACAATAATGACTTTATTTACAGAAAAAAAAACATAGTAAAAAACACTCTCAAACACTATGCCAGCCTCACCAAGAAAAAAAATAAACACAGTTTCTCCAAAAAACATATTTTCAGTTAGATAACACTACTTTTAAACTGACAGAAAAAAAACACGTTTTACTGAAAAGTACAATACAGTCTCAAGAAAGTCTATTAAAAGACATAAAGTCCCTAGCTTTTAAATTACTTTTCTGAAAGGAAAGTAATAAAACATCAATACATTTAAAAAAAGGAAAGTTTTCCCCCAAAAGGAATCTATCTGCCCAGCAAAGGAAAGCACAAGTGACCGCTGATCCTCAAAAACTTCAGAAGAGCAAACTCTTCAGCGGCAGTAAAGCTTTGGAGGGCTTTGCACCCAAACCTCTCTTTTAGTCAGCTTAGCTTGAGCTACTTGACAGTTTGGATGTGTGGAAGGTGTCCTGAAGCTTTGGAAGTGGCTCTCTGTTATATCTTTGGTAGTATATAACCCACATAGTTAAGGCTACTGCAGCAGTGATCAGTATGATGAACATATGTCTGTGCACTTCATGTGTTAAATGTAAACAATGTCCTAGAACAACTGATAGTTTGTCCCATGATTTTTATGTTTCTAATAT
>NC_056725.1:745023294-745133294 GCF_019279795.1 Protopterus annectens | reverse complement strand
ACTATCTGCCCGAGGGCATTTATAAGCCTAGCCCATAGTTTTGTGGCTTACGCCACCCCTTAGTTTGGAGAAACTATGCCCATTATTTAGCTGTGCCTCTGTCGAGCAGTGACACTGAGGTAACCCCTGGGGTGTATCTGCGATCTCCCATCCATTGGTCAAGATTCCTCTTGAACAAGGCCATCGAGGTGCTCTGCCTCACATAAACCGGGATTTTGTTCCACAGCCTAAGGAGTCTTTGGGTGATGAATTTATCCCTCCAGCACGTCCTATTAATAACCGTGTCGAGGTTTAAGTCACCTGCCCTTGTGGCTCTGAGGGATCTAGATTTTTTGAGATGAAGCATATTCATCAAATCTGGGTTTGACATGGCCTTGTATGTCAGGCATAGGTCACCTCTGAGCAAACGGTACGCAACTGAATATAACTGGAGTTCTTTCAGTCGGGCAGCATAAGACAGATTTTTGAGACCCTTTATCCTTTTGGTGAGGAACTTTTGTGGCCTCTCCAGCTGCTGCAAGTGTCGGGTCAGATACATTCCGAATGGGGCATTGTACTTGATCATTGATCTGATGAGTGATGAGTATAGGGAGACTATGACTTCCCTTGATCTAGATGTGAATCCCTTCATGATAAGGTGGGCAATGTAGAAGGTCTTCCTAACTACTTTAGCAATATGAGTGTCGAATGAAAGGCTACTGTCAACCTGGGTTCCCAGGTCCCTAATAACTTCTTCTGTGTTCAGGGGATTGCCACCTATATGGTAGCTAGGGGTAACCTTATTTTTCCCGAAGGGTATGACTATGCATTTCTTGGCATTCAACTTGAGGCCATGGCTCTGGCACCAGTTATCCGTTTCTGTGAGACCCTTCTGAAGGATATCTGTGTCGGATGTGTTTTCAACTACGGCGCCCAGTTTGCAGTCGTCTGCGAACTTTGTCAGCCATAACCCTCCTGTGTTTGCTTGTACTTCAGAAAAGTAGATGTCAAACAAGAGTGGGCCCAGGACTGAGCCCTGTGGGACACCACTTGTGACAGGCTTAGAGTCTGACATGGTGCCAGCAACTCTGACCCTGTGGGTTCTGTCACTCAGCCAGTTTGCAACCCATCTTGTAATGTATGGGTTTACCTTTAAGTTGATGAGTTTTTCAATGATACCCGAGTGGGGTATTGTATCGAAAGCCTTCGCCAGGTCTAGGTAGGCTGTATGGACTGCCTTTCCCTCGTCAATGGCCTTGGTGACTGTTTCGAAAAAGTCAACCAAGTTTAAAAGGCATGATCGGCCTTTGACAAAGCCAAACTGGTTTGGATCCAAAGTCTGCAAATTCCCTATGTCTTTATTTATGAGATCCATTATGATCCTTTCCATGGCTTTGCAGATCAGGCTTGTCAAGCTAATGGGACGGTAATTTCCAGGGTCAGTGGAGGCACCGCCTTTGTGGAGTGGGACCACAGTTGCTGCGCCACTCCTGGGTGCGTATCCGGAGGTGAGACTAAGATTAAACAGCTGTCCTAACTGTGGGTTTAATTCCTCGTTGAGTTCGTGGAGCACACAGCCGGGGACACCATCAGGTCCCATGGATGCTGTGTTCTTTGCCTTGGAGAGAGCAGTTCTCATCTGAGCGTTAGAGATGTTTGGGGGGCTACAATCATTTGGTATAGATATCTCTCCTTTAGGCGGGGAGCGGTGGGAAGTTTGCACTGAACCTGTCAGCCAGTATGTTGGCAATGTCTGTAGGATCAGTAATCTTCACATCATTTTGAACTAATTCTGAGCATATCTGGGAGTTTCCTCCTAGGTTTCTGACATAGCTAAAGAATGCCTTATGGTTGTCTTTAGAGTCCTTAGCTATTTTTCTCAAAATTAGCTTTGGATGATTTTATGAGAGCTCTTAGCTTTTTACTTATAGTGATCATCGGTGTCTTACCTTTTAAGGATTTTGCTCTATCTTGTAGTAGCTTTCTCCTTTTGTTGTAGAGTTTGTTTATGGCTGGGGTCCACCAGACTGGACGCTTGCCTTTGGTACAAAGAGTCTTTGTTTTGCTTGGGATTGCCTGATCCATGCAGCCCTGCAGGTGCTGGTAGAAGGCATTTGTAAATGATTCAGCGGTTTGAGTAATGTTAACCGCCGGCTCAGGGGCCTTAAAGGAGACCACACTAGTCTTTAGAAGTGTGAAGTCGGCCGAGAAGTTCTTTACTGTGGTCTTTTTCATTTTGGGTGGGCGGGATGAGGACCTCCAGCGAGATTAGTTTGTGATCAGATCTCACCAGTGAGGGGTATACTTCTGGCGTTGAACATTGTGCTCCCATGTTCGTGATGATGAGATCAAGTATGTTCTCTCCTCTTGTGGGGATAGTGACTAGTTGTTCCATGGCATTTGAGTTTATGAATTCCAGGAACTTTTGGGCTAGAGTGTTTGGGCTTGAGTAGTGTTCCCAGTCTATATTAGGGTAGTTGAAGTCACCTAGTATGATGGTGTTCGGAGATACATTTATCCCCTCCAGTGTTTTCAGGAAGGCCATATGAGGTTCCTGAGTTTGCGAGGGTGGCCTGTAACATGCTACAATTTGCAGAGCAGTCTTGCCTATGGTTAATTGCACCTGGATGGTTTCCGATGCATCGTGCGATGCCACCAATCTTGAGGTGTGGGTATCCTTGATGAATATGGATACCCCTCCTCCTTTCTTGGTATTGTCCGGGTTTTGTGGCCGGAACGCATGATATGAAGTAAAACCTGATAGTGCTGGGGTGCTCTCAGGAGCCTTGAACCAGGTTTCTGTCACAGCACAGACATCGATGTTCTCCATACTGAGCAGGGCCTCGAGTGCGTGTATCTTGAGGTTGAGACTTCTGGCATTGAGCAGCATTACCCTTAGTTTTTTTTCTTTGCTTTGTTCTAGGGCGGTAGGTTTAGAATTTGAGCCTTGCCTAAAAAAGGCACTATGGGGGTGGCAAGAGCCTTTGCCAAAGTCCGGAATCCCAGGGGTGACAAGTGCAAGCCGTCCCTTGCGAAGCAGCGTGGCTTGTCCAGCATGTCATCCCAGGCAGACAGACATTGGATCCCCTTTGAATGACACCAGAGTTTAAGCCAATTGTTAAAGCTGATCATCTTATCTCTGTATTGTGGCATCATTCTTGGTGAAGGTAGGATACTGCTCAAGGTCAGGGTCATACCTGCCTGGGCTACATAATCAGAGAGCTCCTCTATGTCTCTTTTCATGTAGTCCAGGGAGGTACGTCTCAGGTCGTTTACACCAGCGTGGACAGTGATTGAGTCGTACTTGTACCTGCTGTTGAGAGACCTGAGTGCATGCGTTATGTGGCGGATTCTAGCACCCGACAGGCAGCTTACTGTGACCTTCTCCTTACTCAGTCTGGTGAGCGGGACGTCAGTGTGTCTGACTATGGAGTCACCAATGACTAGTGTGTCTGGCATAGTGTTTGGCCTTGAGGGCTGTGACTGCTTGACACTCTGACTGTGTGGTCTATGTGTTGCAGGTGTTGTGTTCTGAGGTGGTAGTTGTTTGGGTGTCTGCTTTGGTGGCCTCTGCTGTTTTGATAGATTTTTGATCAGAGCCTCCGAGTATGTCTTTGTGTGTTTATATGTATGATTTGAGGTTGTGATGGTATTATGTGAGACTGGGTCTATAGTGTGTGTGGTTACCTTCTCCTCCTGTCTGGTCTTGCCAGTCCTATGTTGAGAGAGCTCGGCCTCCAGTTTGGCCATATAGTTGCATCTCTCGCATGTGTTTGTGTTTTGTGGGAGGAGGAGAGGGTTGTCTGTGTACATGAGGCAATTGTAACATTGCCTCAATAATCCCAGGTTCACCAGCTGAGCAGGAGAGGACATTAGCAACTGATCCCTCGACATGCTAGAAGGAATAGACAGAAAAACTTAAAAAAAAAAGGTTTTGGGGGATGTGGGTGACCGAGAAATGGGGTTTGCTTTTTTTGGGGTACTTTCTATAACAAGAGTGCTGTATCGAGGTGATAAGTACTGTAGGAGCAAGTGCTTAGCTATACAGATAGAGAATAGTCTACTTGGGAGTCAAGTAGAGATAATTTATAGTTGTAGGATACACTAAATAGAACAGTAGTATACTTTGAGGAAGGTAGTTTTAAGGGAAAATTTGAAGAGTGAACTTTAGGTAGCCCTAATAGTTTAAATCTGCTTAACCGGCACTGCCCTAGTGTGCAACGGTAGCAGCTCCATGCTAAATCGCGCTAACGCGTGCTTTATAGCAGGGGGCTGGAAAAAACAGGAAATGACCCAAAATGGCCAACAAATTACCAGTTGCTGCTTCTAACCACTCCTCTGAGGACAAACAAGCAGCTCAGTACTCCCCACTCCCACTGGTGAGTAAAGAAACTACCTCTGGCCACACAAGAAAATGGAGAAACACAGAAACCAAATGCAAAGCCCAGGGATCAGCAAAATCTGATCACTGGAACAACTAGCAAGTAAAGTTTAGGAAAGGAGAAATATTTTTTTTTTTTTGTTTTTTTTTCAAACAGACAGGAAGAAATGCAGTAAATGCTTTGTTTTCGACTAAATTGCTATCAAAGGCTGGTACACTTGAGTGTATTAGCCTGTTTGTTACTTTTAAGCAATACTTTAGCCCACAAGTGCAATCAACAATATAAGCTCACAAACACAGGAAAATAAGGCAATAAAACAGTAAAAAAGGCACAAACAGTAGTCGAAAAGCTCAAAAGATCGAAAAATGCAAACTAAAAGTTTAAAAATACTTATGATCAAGAAAGTTGCTTTTTCTGCTCTCTGCTGGCTTAGGAACTCTGCAGGGGACCACGAGGAGCTATGCCTAGTTCTCTAATGCCAGAAAAGCCTGCCAAAGCGTGCTTTATAGCAGGGGGCTGGAAAAAACAGGAAATGACCCAAAATGGCCAACGAATTACCAGTTGCTGCTTCTAACCACTCCTCTGAGGACAAACAAGCAGCTCAGTACTCCCCACTCCCACTGGTGAGTAAAGAAACTACCTCTGGCCACACAAGAAAATGTAGGAACACAGAAACCAAATACAAAGCCCAGGGATCAGCAAAATCTGATCACTGGAACAACTAGCAAGTAAAGTTTAGGAAAGGAGAAATATTTTTTTTGTTTTTTTTTTCAAACAGACAGGAAAAAATGCAGTAAATGCTTTGTTTTCGACTAAATTGCTATCAAAGGCTGGTACACTTGAGTGTATTAGCCTGTTTGTTACTTTTAAGCAATACTTTAGCCCACAAGTGCAATCAACAATATAAGCTCACAAACACAGGAAAATAAGGCAATAAAACAGTAAAAAAGGCACAAACAGTAGTCGAAAAGCTCAAAAGATCGAAAAATGCAAACTAAAAAGTTTAAAAAATACTTATGATCAAGAAAGTTGCTTTTTCTGCTCTCTGCTGGCTTAGGAACTCTGCAGGGGACCACGAGGAGCTATAAGATATAGGTCTTTTGATGTAGTAGTTTTAATGCTGTTTGTTTTGTGAATGTGCAAACGTTTCAACAAAACAGGGTTCAGGGATGCCTTTTATGCTAGGCAAAGATCACCACTCAGAAATCTATATGATGCCAAGTAAAGAGACAAGGCTTTGAGGAAACCAGCTTGAGATGTTATGTTTACTTCCTATATTCTTTTTGTAAGGAACCTTTTCCAGTTGCTGCATGTGCCTGGTCAACTACGTACCAAAGGAAGCATTATATTTCATAATGGGTGTGATGAGGGACGAATATAGTGCTATGATGATCTCTCTGGACCTAGATGTCATGCCCCTACTTATAAGTTGAGCGACATAGAAAGATTTTTTTACTACCTTGAATACATATTGGTCAAAGGCTAGGTTACTATCTACATGAGTTCTCATTTCCCTGACTAATGAATGAACGTTTAAGGATTTTTATTGATGAAGTAGTTACCCAGGGTGGCTGACTTCCCAAAAAGTACTATAATGCATTTCTTGGTATTGAGTTTTAAGCCATGGCTTTGACACTAAGGTTTTGTCTGTGTTAGACCTTCCCAATGAGTATCTCATCTTGAGGGGATTCAATGATTGCTCCAAGTTTGCACTCATCTACAAACTTGATCAGCCAGTGGCCTCTGGAATTGGCTTTGACATCCGAGATATAGATATCAAAGAGGAGTGGGCCCAACATGAAGCCCTGAGGGATTTCACTGGTGACCGGCCTCTTTTTGGAAGTGGAATCACAAATCCTAACCTCTTGGGTCCAATCCATGAGCCAGCTAGATATCCAGCCAGTTATAAAGGGATTTATGCCCGAATGGGGTATTGTATCAAATGCTTTAGCCAAATCTAGGTAGGCAGTATGCAGTTCTTTCCCTTCACCCATTGTCTTAGTGACATTTTTAAAAAAGTTTGCCAGGCTTAGTAAGCATGGTCTTACTTTGGTAATGCCAAAATGGGATGGAACCAGTGTCTGGAGGTCTCCTATATCCTTGATGATAATTTCTGTGATAATACTTGTTACAGCATTGCAAATAAGACTAGTCAGACTAAAGGGTCTGTAGTTTCCAGGATATGTTGAAGATCCTCCTTTATTAAGATAGATGACTGTTGCAGTGCTCCATTATCTAGTCATAAAGCCCATTTTAAGACTATAGCTAAATACTGACCCCTGAGGTCCTGATAAGTCATATTTTAGACTGTTCAGGAGGCATACTTGGATGTAATCAGGGCCCATTGAAACTGTACTCTTGGCTTTAACAAGCACAGTTATTAAATAGGTTCATAGGTTTATAGAAAGTTATTAGGATAACAGCACTAGAGCCCTTACAAGCCTAGCCATATTTATTCCAAGTTGCCCCAATTATTGGTGGTTAGGTGAGTAAAGTTCACAGAGGTAAGGGTCTATGGTAGTTAATACCAACTTTTTCTGTCCAGGAGGGACATGGGTGCCACCCCAGGAGTGAATTTACAGTCACTCATCCATTGATCTAGGTTGCATTTAAAGAGGGTCATAAAGGGGCTCTGTTTCACTTGAATTGAAAACTTGTTCCAGAGAAATGGCAGTCTCTGGGAGATGTATCTATCTCTCCAGCATGATCTGTTCATTTCAGAGGCTAGGTTAAGATCCCTGTTGCAAGTGACCCTTGTGCAGTTTGATTTATGAATGTGTAGCATTTCCATCAGGGCTAGGTCAGATACTGCCTTGTAAGCCAGGCACAGGGCACCCCTTAGCAACTGTAAGAGACAGAATACAATTACAGAGCTTTCAGTCTTTCTGCTTAAGACTTGTTTTCTGTACCCTGTAATGTCTTGGTGAGAAACCTCTGTGATCTTTCCAATTGTTGCAGGTGTCTGGTGAGGATCATGCAAAAGGGAGCACTTCTGGTAGGTACAGCAGCCTTTGTGCAGCTATTGACAAGGTTGTACAGTGTTTCTGAGAGTAATTCACTGTAGGCTACTGTGTTCTCTGCGTTTAGAGGGGCATTGTATTTTGACAAACCATCACTTTAAATCAAAGGTAGTTTGCCTTGGAATAGTTCCTGTTTTGGGTCTTGTGGGGTTACAGAGTTGAGTTTGATTTCAAAGGAAACAGGTTTTTGGTTAGACTTTCCAGGGAGGATGAGACATTGGGGAGGGATACAGCATTCTCCCATATTTATGAGTAAGAAATCCAGTATGTTGGAGGCTGTAGTGGGCAGATTCACTATTTCATCAAGGGTGTTTGCATTTACAAAGTGTTGGAATCATTTTTCCTGGAGATTTGAGACCATGTAGCATTTCCACTCTATAATTGGTTAATTAAAGTCTCTTGTGAGTAGGGTGTTAGGTTGGATGGTAAGTGTCTCCAGTAGGTCCAAGTATGCATTGTGAGCTTCTAGAGACATGGGGGGGGGGGGGTGACCTATAGATGTATAGGATTTGGTACGAGATTTTGTCTATGGTGATCTGGATGTGGAGGAACTCCAACACTTCGTCCTTTTTGACCACCCTAGAGAAATGCTGTTATTGATGTACATCGACACACCTCCACCTTTATCTTTTGTCTGTGCAGTTGCTGGTCTAAAAGGGTGGAAGGCACTGAAAGCTTGCACTGCTGGGGTACTGTCTGCCACTTTAAGGCATGTCTTGGTAACTACAAGTGAGAGGAGGGCTTGAAGGGAGTACAGTTTTTATTTAGGCTCCTGGCATTGAGCAGTAACAATTTGAGGTTTAGTTAAGTTGATTTTGCTGTATCGGTAGGTTTGTCAATTTGACATTGCTTGAAAAAAGCACTATGGGTGTGGATAAAGTTTTATCTAGCATTCGAAAGCCCAGAGGAGACAGGGCAGACCATCCTTGGCAAAACAATGTGATCTGTTAACCATGTCCTACCAAGCTGACAAATGTTGTATCTCTTTAGAATGACACCAGAAAGACAACCAGTTGTTAAAATCAATACCTTTTTGCTCATATTGTGTTATCATCCTTAATGATGATAATATGCTGCTCCCTGCTAGGGTCATACCACCTGAGAGCTCTACAATGCCTCTATTTATATACAGGTACTCAGGCCCTTAATACCTATATAGACTATTATGGAATCATACTGGCACCTGTGGTGTAATGACTTGAGTGCATGTGTGATTTGGCATATTCTGACTCTAGATAAGCAACTAACCATTATATTTTCCTTCTTCAGCCTGGTTAGAGGGGCATCAGTATGTCTTACAATGGCATCCCCTATGACAAGAATCCTGTGAATTGTCTGTGCTTGCTTTAGGGGCTTAGTATTTAGGGTTTCATTGAGTGTGACTGTATGTGTGGTGTTATGTGTTGTTTTTTTTTCTGAGTGTCTTTGTACTTGGTGAGCCATAGCTTTGCCTATGGGTGGTCCAGACAATCTGTGTTGCTTAGGAAGATTACTTTTAAGTGCCTCAGCATACATTACCTATGTGTGTCTTGAGTGCTATGTGAGTGTTGTGTGTGAGGTTTCAACAAACTCATGTGGGCTTGATGCAAGAATTTAGCTTCAAGTGTCATTATGTAAGTACACCTTTTGCATACTGTGCTTGTGATTTTAAGGATAAAGTGGCTGTTGGTAAACACGAGACAATTGCTACATTGTCTCAAGATGGCCATATCCACCAAACTGGCTGATGAGAACTTAGGAAATTGCATATCATTGCTGTCCAGCCCTTTGATTGGTGAGCTAGCTACAAGGAGGTGGTGTATTGCAGGTTAGAAGGCTATTAAGGCTGCTTTGTTGGTGCAGACTAATAAGGATGCTTTATTGGGGCAGATTATGCTAATCAATACTAAATGTTACTAACATTAATGTTAAATCTGTAGGTATTGCCACTCACTGTCCAACTACCTGCTCTAAGCTTGTTGATGCGCAAGGTATTTGCTCTAAAATTACTGCTTTACAGGGCACAGATTTATGGAGTGCTCTATAGGGAAAATTTGCTTCTATTCCTAGGTGTTTGCTATTGTCTAGGGCACTGCTAACTGCCACTGTGTGGTGGCCACCTCAGTGCAAAAGAGCTAAATTTAAGAAACATAGAAAAATACAGAAAACTAACTAATGAGCCCTCTGTCTAATAAAACAGCAGCAATATGAGCTCTGTTGTGTTTTTCCTAACACAGACTGACTGGCAAACCCATCCTTCCACAAAATGAATGAATAGACCAAGTCCTACTAATATAAAAACATAGTTGAAGAGACCCACAAGTGCAATGCCAGTACAGACCTATTAAACGTCTAGCTGGAAATCCCTCTCTGAAGGTGATTTCAAAACAGTTTCACAGCACTAACAGTGAGAGGAAGAGCATTTTTTTCACAAACATGCAGTGAAATGCACAAATAAAAGTAGAAAACAGTGGTGATAACTCAGAATGATGTAAACAGATATGATTTACCAATATTTAGCATTAATGAAATTAAGAGTGCATTAAATGTTCCTTCTTCATCAGATATCTTGGTAATTCATTAAAGAAAAAAAAAAACAGATAATAAAACCATTAATTCAAACAATGACATTTTTAAAATGTTGTTTTGTTATGGTCCTGACTAGATGTGCCGAACATTTTTTCTGACTTCATGGGATCATGTCAGATTATATTTAAAATATATGCATGTACCACAGTTGTTTACACATTGATAACATCTTTACCATATAACAAAAAAAATGTGTTTATCATTTGTGATTTTCCCCCAGGGCAAGCACTGCAGGGGATGGAAACACAGCTGTAGTTTGTTCTACATTTAAGCGATTACACAACTGCATCATAAGCTAACAGTAAAACCACATGTTTGAGGGTAATATTTTCTTTGTACTGAAGGAGAAAGTAAGTGGTATTAACTAACATAATTGGAATGCTAATAGTTTATATAAGTTTAACCACTGAATGTGCCAAAAATATGTACTGAGAACATTTAGTGGAAATGTCATATGACCTGACTTTCAAACACAATCACAAATATTTGAGTCTTACTACATGGACAAAAAGACAGAAATGCTTTTATCTTGAAAATCTCTAAAGAAATCAGTGAAATGACTGATGCTTCTTTGATGTACTTTTTCTGCTTTCATAAAATATACACAGCCTGATAAAAATCCTCAAGGAAAGCAATTTTATACAGTCTCCCCTGTGATGTGGGTTTTCCACATCTGTTTGCTTGTACCCCACCAGTAAAACCAGCTCTTCTGACAAAATGCCAAATGACAAGCAATTGGCCTGAGGTGTTTTTGCTATGACTGAAAAACAAGACCACAAAAACCACACATATATTGTCACAGGTGCAGACAGGACCATCTGACAGCACCATATATTTTAATAGTTGTAATGTTTGTTAAAATGTCCTAACCTCTGTTTAAGAAATACCATCCTGATGATTTTCTATGAATTCTCACATTGGATCTTGTGGGTTTTGCTTTTTCCATTATTCTTATGGACTCCTTCCTCCAGAAATGCAATGAATTAAATGTATTATTTATGCAATTTCCATTTCGATATCTGGGTAGACATAGTAAAAAAGCAAAGTCACTTTTTAAGTTAAGATTTTGAAAACAGACAACATACGTTAGTAGATACAGAAGAATTTGTGTCACACACAGCTCAAAGTGCAGAACACTTTTCTCTTAAAGAGAGCAGAAGCAGTTGTTTAGAGAACAATGAATAATTAAATATCAGAGAGAACATAGACATATGTGCACTTTTGAAAAATAAGGGAGCGTTTTCGGATAATGGTTAAAGGTCTGTATTTCACAGATATACGGCAGAAGGTTTGATTATATCCTTTGATTATTGACTAAGCTTGTAAACAGCTGTAGAATAATAACCTAGTATTTACCTATGATGTCAAGTACATTAAAAATATATTTTAGGAATGTGTGAAAATGTGTTAAAAATAAAACAAAGAGTGAAAAAATGTTTCAGGCATTTGATTAACAAGATGAGGAAGTGCTAGACTTTGTTAGACATTAGATTAAGATCTATCAGTGACAGGAACAATTCGAACAGAAAAAAAACAATACTAGCACTGGGAAACAACTGGGACAGAAATAAATATGTGGAAGGTAATAAGAGGCAAATGGCAAAGGTAAAAGTGATGTAGGATACTGGAAACAAAGAATTATGAGTAAAACCAAAACCAGAAGGCAGACGTGACAAGCACGGAGCATTAACCTACCAATTCATTATCCTGAAGACAGAAACTCTACCTGTTATCAAGAGTTAATTGTAAGAAGTGACTATGGAAAGTGATACTGCATTTAAAATTATGTGTCTAAACTGACCATCAAATATGTACTAGACTTATGGATAACCATCATCAGTAATCCATCTTCAGACCTAAATTCTCAATGATGACAATATCTTTTGGGCATCCTCATAAATTCTTGACATTTATCAAAAAAGAGCACTTGATGGATTATATACATATAGGGCAGCTACAGACAGTATTGAAATACAAACCAGTTTGGTTGGTTTAGACAGGGACAGTACTGTTTTGGTCACTTTGAATCATTAAAAATGTTGGTAATGTGTTGGTACAAGAACAAATTCAACGTAATTTTTCCCAAATAGGAAAGTTAAAATGACAGACGCATAAAAAAATCACAGGCCTAAAGCAGATGCCATATGCTGACCATCTAAAAAAAAACTCCAGCTATACTCTGTGGCATCTCGTCTACTCAGAGGCAATCTCTGCTTAACATACAAGGCCATGTCAAACCCTGAGCTGTTGGACATGCTCCACTTAAAGAAATCCCAATTCCTCAGAGCCACACGCTCTAGGGATTTAAACCTTATCATCACAATGAACAAAACATGCTGGAGGGATAGGTTCCTGACACAGAGACTCCCCATACTCTGGAATAGACTGCCCATACATGTCAAGCAGAGCACCTCATTAGCCCTCTTCAGAAGGAACCTTGATGATTGGATGGGAGATAGGAAATTCACCCCGGGGATCATGTCAGTCGCCCTGCTAGACAGGGGCCCAGAGAAGTAAATATTGTGGAAAAAAATTTCCAGGGAATTGTTATGGCTAAGCTTGCATAGGCCTTAGGGCCGATAGCCTACTACCAGCCTATGAACCTATGAACCTAAAGAGGTAACAGAAGTAACAGAGCCTGACTGTTAATGGAGTTATCATAAATCTTGAAATTTGGAACCTAATGGAGGGTACGCAGAGCGCCAAGTGTTTTGGACATACTGGAGTTTTTATTATTACTGAAGTTAAACAGCAAACCTAATGGTGCACCAAGATATTAACATGTCTGATCATTTCAGTGCCACTAACAAATAAAGATGATATAGCCAAAACGTATGACCTGATTTTAGTCCATATATTTTAATACTTGAAAGGATGACCTTTGTTTTGTTTAGAATAAGGAGTAGCTTGTTAGGTATGAGACAATGCTTCAGCTCGATAAAATTCATACATAGCTGGGCTTTCACGTAAGTACTATGGCTAAAAAACCTAAAGATTTCTGTTGTAGCCAAAGCCTGTTATTAATACGTTATTGATGACTGTGGTGAAAGGAAAGAGGACATAATAGCAAGTGTAAGTTCTGCAGTCCACAAATGTGGTATCATATGTGTGCCTTTGAGGTCTGCTACTCAGGCAATCCTTGAACCAGCTAAGGCCATACATGTCAAGGGACATACTTGCCATATGTTTTCCATCAACAAGTGATAATACTGTATACTGAAACATCTGAAGAGATCAAGAAATGGGCCTCCAGTGGCATATCTAGTTGATTCTAGAAGTAGATTTAAGATCTTAATTAGTGGTGTTACTATACTACTACTACTACTACTACTGCTAATAATAATAATAATAATACTGATTTTTAACCAGGTAGACCCCACTGGACACACAGTCTCTTTTTCAGGGAGTAATGTCTAGTTAGGAGAGACTTGTATAAGGTAACACAGTAGGCATGACAGCCGAGGGAATCAAACCCTTTACCATCATTTCACTTCCATGCCATGATCTGGGAGAAGATCAAGGGGAGGATAAAAGTGTACTTGAAGTACCCATCTCAAAATCTTGGCATCTAGGTCTCAAGATAGAGGCAAGATATAACTGTGATATGGTTGACCTATCACCTTTATGGAGTGAAGAATTTGATTTAATGGATTCGACATCCACAGCACATTCCTAAATGAACCATTTTACTACAGTAGGTGATCACTCTGGCAGACACCTCTTGTGGTCCATTCTTGCATTATTTTTAGGAGAAAAAAATGTTTGTGGAAGTTAAGCAGAAATCAAAGTGTGGTACCCAAATAGACAAACAGAAGCACCTGGGGTACTGAAACACAGATTTAGCATTTTTGTTCAGCTTAATTTTTTACAAAAGCTAAAATTTATTCATACAGTTGTGGAGTGTCCCATTACTGCAAATTGCATGGATGTTGAAAAAAATAAGTATTTACAATATATACAATTAGTACAACAAGTGTGTGTGTGTGTGTGTGTGTGTGTGTGTGTGTGTGTGTGTGTGTGTGTGTGTGTGTGCGTATGCGTGCATGCATGCAAGTGTCTGTCTGTCTGTATATAATTTAACAGGTTGGCACATTTGTGAAAAGCTGTTAAGACAGCAAAATACTGTAAGCTTCAATAAATGTAAATAAAAGCCTGCTTAATGTGTCAGCCATTTTACCCTTCTAGTGTTACAGTTATGACACATGGGGGTTCCAAAAGCAAGTTATTCTAGTTATAAAATAAATACTGTTCAAGTTAGAATTGTAGGCATGAAAAAAAAGTTAAACATCGACATGTCACGTAGTGCATGGGCCCATAATTTTGTATGTTATGAATAAATAAGGTTGCCAATTACACCTAAATTGTGTCCTTCGGAAAATTTCATTGAATACTGTCTCCATTATAATGCCAAGAACTGCACTCACATTATGCTACTATAATGAATGCATGCCTGTGAGTGTTAGTCACTCATTAGGCTTGTACACTTGCCTTTGATAACAGAAGATCAGAGGACTGTGGGTTCTGTCACAACAACAATCACCTGCTGTCAGTGCTGTACAACATGAAAGAGGTGTAGCATTCCTGGTGTGCCATTTCCTGCATAAGCAATGAAGAGTGGGGGACATTTTTGTTTATGACAAAGCCATATGAACCACATAAACTCACATCATTTCATATTCTTTCATCTTCTTACATTCTCAGCAGCATGTCTGTTTCCTTATTGTGCTTACTCTCTTGTACTCTAGCCAGCACCCCGGACTTGAACAACATTTAATTATATTTTTTATCCTTCTTTGGATACTCACTTATAGTTATTACATGTCACTACCATGTACCTACAGTTGTTATATGGCATTACCATAATATACCTATAGTTATCACGTCACTACCATGTACCTAGAGCTATAACATGACATTTCCATGTACTTACAGCTATTACATGTCCCTACCACTTACCTGTAGTTATTATATGTCATTACCATATACTTATAACTATCAGGTGTCACTACCATGTACCTTCAGCTTTTGCATGTCATTACCATGTAAGTATAGATATTACATGTCACTACAATGTTCTTACTGCTGCTTTACATTTTTGAAACAGCCGTTCCCAAGCAAAATTTACATGGCTTAACTAAAACATGCATTAGAATTCCGAAAATGAAATCCAGAAATCTTTTCTGCAAATTTCTTTTGCTAGTAAAATCTGAATGAAAAGTGTGTGTGTTTGGTGGTGGTGGGGGTGTATTGAGAAAGAAACATAATCTGACCATTCTACAATAAATAGCAAGGTGATGTAAGCATGACTTGGCCAAAGAGGACCTCAGTATGTGTATGTGCAAGTACAGGATATTCATGATGGTTCAGTGCTGCGTAAAGAATCTTTGAGGCTGTGAATAAAGCAGTAATCATACAACTGATCATACAACTGAGCTGACAGCACCATGAATGGTCATGTTACCCAGGGCTACAGCAGGCAGGTTGTGTGCCCAATGCAATCCGTGTTCACATATGCATTAAAGTGCCCCACAGCTACTATAAAAGCACTGTGGGAGCCCTTACAAGGGCAATGCAGTAAAGTGTTAACTGATGTTACTATATAAATGGAATGAAATGGAGTGGTCAAACAGTCAGAATTGCAGAAGAGCAAACAGCAGAACATACAAAAGGACAATGGGAATGGTGAGGAAGAAGCAATACTTCATTTTAAAGACAAGTATCCAAATGTTTTTACAACATACATCTGCTTTATTAAATATGCCAACATTAATTTGACAATACAACACTTATTTATTTAGTTAAAAAGCTAAACCACTATCCAAATTTGGTAGTGCAAAACTAAATACAATAAAATAACACCTTCTGAAAAATGGAAGAACTGTGTTCAGAATAAAACAAATAAACAGCTTTAATAAGCAATCACTAAAGACATAACTAGAATTTGAGCGCTTATTAAAGCTGTTTATTTGTCTTATTCTGAATATAGTTCTTTCATTCTTCAGAAGGCATTTTTTAATTGTATTTATTTATTTAGTTAGTTATCGGCATTTGTTTACTGGGAAAGTCTGACTGAGCAGTGTCCTTTTTCAGTGGAGGTTCAGGGGAAAAAAGCTTCATTACACATCATGGATATCATTTGATTTATTTTGTCATTAACAGTCAGTTTCATTCATTAACATCAGTTCCATTATTTAGACATCCTTGCCATCAGTTGCATCATTTATAAACAGTTTCAATTCAAAATAACAATTACATGAATTGCATATGAATACATTTTTAAGACACAGAGGTCAAGCAGCCCAAAGACAAAAAGGAGGGGGAAAGGCGCAAGAAGGTAAAGCTGATGATTTGAGATGACAGCGGAGGGTATAATTGTGATAATAGTACATTAATTTTTGGCACAAACTCATATAGCTATACAAGTACTTATTTAACCGTGGAAGGAGTAGCTACAGAAACATTTATCTATCAATTGGCATTTAAATTCTTTCAGGTTATAGATTGTTCTTAAGTGGACTTGGAGGGTATTCAAGCTATTAGCATTGCAGATGAATGCAGGGAGTATTAAGTTTAGCTATGCAGAGTAAGGATTTGTCAGTGGAGCATAGAGGTCTCTTAGTAGTGTAAGGTTGTATGATGGGGTGAAGGGATGGGAATTTTTCAGGGTTTATAGTAGTTTGAATGTTTTAATTAATTATGAATACAGCAAATAATTATTTAGATTGAGCCAATTTAGCAGTTTTAGAGTGAAGCTGTGACCTATGTTGCTGGCTGGCTGTGAATTTGGCTGCTGTTTTGTAGCATTGTTATAGCATAGCCGATAGAGAGGAGTTGAGACTGGTTAGGATAGGAGAGGCATATGAGTAGAAAAGAAGTGTTTATGTTTTGTCTAGCAAAATCAGTAAAGTCATGTTTTACTCTGTAGAGGCAGCCTAGCTTTTGGTGTGTCTTCTTTATGACATGCTGAAGACAGAGATCAAATTTCAGGTGCTCGTCTGTGATCAGACCTAGTAGTTTGGTGGGGGATACCAGTTCTACATTGGTCTTGTTCGGGAACAGCATATTAAAAATAGTTTTGGAGAGGAGAGATAGCTGAGGATGAACAGTAGTTGTTTTTTTTAATTTTTATTCTTCAGATTAAAATTAGCAGATTATAAGAAAAAGTCACAATGCATAGAATATCCATGCCTAACATTTTATCTAAGTAGGCACTCCTAAAATCCTATGTAGACCATTTTAATAACACAGCTATTATTTATAATCCAGCATCTTAACATTAAGGAAAGAAGAATAAAATGTAAACTTTTAAAACTTTATACACATTATAGGAGGTTTTTGGTGAAACTTTAGAACATAACAAAATTCAGTTTCATAACAAAGAATATTTCTGGTTGAGAATAATTGTAAACTAATAGTTTTATGCAGAGATGTCTACTATGCATAACTTTAGAAAAAGCACTTCTTTGTCCCAGGTATTACTCAACAGATGAGGAATTGCTCAATACTGTCTAAGGGATCTTCTGTTTGTGACTTTTGAAAACATTATAGATTAGTAAACACAAACTCTCAAAAGGAGTGTTCTTTTCTAAGTCATCAATATGTTTTCATCCCACTTTTTCCTAACTTTTGTCTTTTGTTTTTGATCCATAACAGATATCTCCAGATTTTTGAGATCTATCAAGATTGTCCAGCTGCCATTCATAATCTGAACACCCAGTTCTAACTCCCATCTTCTTGTATACTTATTAGTAAGGTATGGTTTTAAGGATTTTATATGTTAAAGAAATGGCTCCTTTTATTTCTTATGTTCCCTGTCTCATTTCTAGACATCAATCTATTTGCCTACCTAATCAGCCTCATCTGTTGATCCCAGCTTATTCCAAGTATACATTTTTAGGATGTTCTCTATAAATGGTTTATTCAGATTTAGCCAGTTTGAATTTTAATTTAAGTGTCACCCATTGGGGGGGGGGGGCTGATTCTTGCAAAGTTGATCCCAGAAGTGTAGCCCTTGAATTGTCAACAGTCTGTTTGCTTTTTTATGTGCAATTGGATACATCTTATTTTTTCCTAAAATGATAGGACTTATACAGTCCAACCAAACTTTAATGTTGGTATAGTTAAATTGACATCTAGTTAATTTTAAAAGATTAAGATGTACTCTCTTTAACTCTAGGGGCCTTTACATTTTACATTTTTACAAAAGGTATTACTGCCTCCCAGTTACTTCAGGATTATGTCCTTCCAAATTGCATGCACTTGTGGAATGAAAAGGTCCCAGGTCATCCTGAGCTGGGCTAATACAATATATATGTCAAATTTAGGTTAAGAAAGCCCCCCCTGTTCCTTTGAAAGGGATAATACATCCCAAGCTTTCCTATGTTTCTGTTCCAAACAGGAAAGAAGTACACACTGCCTAAATTTGTCTAAGCAGGGTGTCAGGTATGTTAGTCTGGATACCTTATACTACATCTAATCTAATCTAATCTAATCTAATCTAATCTAATCTAATCTAATCTAATCTAATCTAAACCAATCTAAATGGTAGCACTTACCATTTAATGGCTATTATTCTTTGATAAAATTACAGTTTCAAGGCTATACAGAGGGCAAACTATCTTTTAACTTTTTTAATGATAGTTTTCAAAGTTTAGGTTATTGATTTATACAGTGGGACAAGCAGTTTTACTCCTAAATATGCAATACCTTACATTCCCTGTAAAAAGGGGATAGTGTTGAAATGTTGTCTGGGATGGAATGTAATTGATTTTGATCACCTGGGTTTTACACCCATTCATTTTGTACCCCAACACCCGACGAAATCTTTTCAGCTAAGCGAAGGCTTTAGCCAGGTATTCCTTCAGGTTAAGGAGGTATAAGTGTAAATCATCAGTACACAAAAACAGAGAAAAATGGAGGACCCATGCAACTTGATCTGGGTAAAGAACAGACCCTAAATTCTGTAAAAGCAGTTACAGATAAAGTGACAATAGGACGGGGCAAGAATTGGCAGCCTTGTCTTGTGCCCCTTTGCATTTTTAGTGGTTGCAGAAATCTAGGATCTATCTTAATTCTTATAAGAGAATCCACATGTAAGGCCCATGCTAGTGAAGTGTAATTCTGTGAAAAAAAACATCTCTTTCATAACTTCAGATAAGAAACTCCACTTGGCTATGTCAAAGGCTTTCTTTGCATCAAGACTTGCTATAAGAACAGGAAGCATGATTCATAACAACAAAGGTTTTAATAAACAGATGTCCAGTTGATCTAAGTGAACTAGATATTGGGAAGGATTGCTATATTCACTAGTAATAATGATTGAAATTGGTAATAGGCCAATATGAATCCAGTTGTAGTGAGTTCTTCCTGGGCTATGGGATGAACACCACTGCTTCCTCTTTCCATATGGGGGATATTAATTTACTGAGCATAATATTTTTAAACAACTCAGTTAGAGATTCAAGAATTTTAGCCCCTTCTAATTGGTAAGGCTCTAACAGGAGGACATCTGGGCCTGGAGTCGTGCTTTTCTTGCCATTAAAATGACTTTCTCTACTTCATCTGTGGTAAATGGAAGAGTAAATCCTTGTGCATGTTTCCCTTGTTATTCTAGAAAACTCTACACTCTGGAAGTTATGACCTTGCCATAGTATGTTGTAATTCATTTCCTTATAGGTAAGTGTTCATAAAATGTCTCAAATTCCCCTTAATTCTCATACGGATCTTTTATCACCTACTTACTACATGGAATGCATATTCCTTGGACAGACCTATCAACTTGTCTTTACCTTAGTTGTAGGGCTAAATATATTAGAGACGAGTCAGAAGATTCAATGCCTTGCAAATCTAGTAGTTTCTGCGATATTCTGCCTTATATAGCAAATAGTTATCCATGACAGCTATGGCTGATTGGAGCATCTGGGGGGCTTCCTATGCACCTCTTAAGAGCTCAGGTTATGCCTGATGCAGGCGTGTTTTTTTTTTAAACCATTTTATGGCATTCCTTTCTAGTTCATTAGGTATGCAGACAATTTCTCTTTGAGCAGACCTTCTAGTTGTGGCCTTATTTCTAGTGCACCTAATATTCCTGGTTTCTTCATGTGTTAAGGGAATGTTTGACATGGGAGAGGTTCAGTCTCTAGACACATGGAGGTAGGGACTTGTCTGTCTGCAAAGTGAACAGGATAGGGGAGCAATCTAAGATAGACACGGGATAGGTGATGAAGCTCCTAAAAATTGGGCATGTTCAAGGGATATGTATAACATATTAGTTCAATGATATGAGCCTTACCTGAAAGAATAGCATGTCCATCCTACTGGTGGACTGTCCCGATATCTAAATAGGTCCACCACACCCATTGATTCTACAGAATTATGGAGATGTCTACCCATTACTGGAATTCTCAACTTTCTAGCCCCTGAGAGAATTTCATCCTTATGGGTCACCAGGCTGTAATCTCCTGCCCTTATTGTAATGCCTTCCTGAAAGTAGACCCAGTCCTTCAACAAAAAAGTCAGTTCCCACATCTAGGTACCACAGGGAAGGTAGATATTAACTTGTGTGAGGAGAATGCCATTTAACCGACCCTTCAGAAGGACATAGCATCCCAGATTAACCACTTTGATCTCCAGCATAGAAAAGAACAGATTCTTCTGAAACAGAATCACAACATTCATTCGCCATCCTTGTGTTTAAAGGCCAGTCTCTCAGGTTTCAGATGCTCTGGATGATTTAAGTCAGTGTCTTGCAACATTGCTATGTCTGTGCTCAGTCTTTTGAAATACTGGAAATGATTGTTTCTTTAACAGTGTGAATCACTCCATTTACATTACATGAAAGTATTATTATTATTATCATAATATAAAAACAGAAATGTTTGTGCCACCTCGGGATTCTGACAAGTAGAGAGGGCTTCATGCAAAGACATTCTGTATTGTTTGCTGTAATTTAAATGAAAACATCACCTTGGAATCCAGTAGAAATAATTAGCTGTATCTTTTGAGAAAAACAACCAAATGTGCTATCATAAACTATGTATAACAACAATATAACCATAAAAAATAGCAGCACTTTGGTAGGAATCACATTAAATTAAAAAACACATGCCTGCTTTGCATCAAGGAGGTATAATTTCTTCAATTAGATGTGGACCAAATTACATTGGAGATATAAAAAGCAAGAGTGATATAAAATATCCAGTAAATTCTAAACTATAAAATAGACCCGCACATCCTCCCTCCACCACCAGCCCATTAAAGTTAAACTTGGGTTATTGCTCTATAGTAACTGACAACTTTAATGTCAGAATTTGCACAGCTGGTGAGAGCAAAATTTCAAACTTCAGTCCTGCCTTCTATCCCTGTAACTGAGTTGGTACAGTACATCTGACAATCCTTTAAATAAAGTTTCTCCCTAAGCATTCACTGTATTTTTATTTGTCAAGTCCACTGAAGATGAAATCGCAATGTGCTTCATTGGAGCTTTCTAAT
This sequence comes from Protopterus annectens, assembly GCF_019279795.1. Lineage (NCBI taxonomy): Eukaryota > Metazoa > Chordata > Ceratodontiformes > Protopteridae > Protopterus > Protopterus annectens. The sequence continues at coordinate 745,111,855 of NC_056725.1, read as the reverse complement.
ATTTGATAACCAAGACTCAAAAGAGTCATCTTGCTGTATCATGATGGCTAATATGCTATATGATTCCCATATGCACCAGTCACAAGAAACATGACAAGATCCCAATATTACTGACAACAAACACTGTTCAAGAAAGGTAGCCAACTGTGAAAACCATAATTGTCCTACATTCAATTTAGGAAAGTGAAAATATGCCACTGGTATGTTTCACATATTATTCACTGCTAGAGTGTCAGAATTCAAAGCCAGCTTTGAAACCTTCATGGCAGCCCTTGTCCTATCTATCATCCATTTTCAAATAGGGAAAGGGTATTGTGCCCCTGCAAGCAGATGTTCTGAGGGGAGTCACCTGGATTTAGGAATCAGTTCCTTGTACCCACTGTTAGGTAGATTATCTCCAACATCATCCAAAAATACATGCAGTTTGCATCTTCTGAAGAAGGTTTATAACTAAGTATTAGGCTACCTTCTCTTGCAGGCTATTTTACGTCTAGCCAATTTCCCTTCTAAGGTGAGAACCAAACTCTGCACCTCATGTTTATGAGGTAAACACTTTAACCATTATGCTATCCGAACCCCTGATGCACTAAGCTGTCCATTCAGTATTTGTACCTTCAAAATAGCTGGCTAGTGCATGTGGTATTTCATACTCCTTTCCTTAAATTGTTTGATTACTGGGTGGAAGGCCATTTGGCATTTCCTTATCTCCATAGAGGTCTTGGTCACAGAACATTCTGCTATTGCCTATTGCACAGTCTTCTCCTGGGCCATAAGTGTGAAAGAATATTTTCTTTCAGTGTAAAAGTAGCAAGTCTAATAAATATTGGCCTAGGAGTATGGGGTATATGCTAATTTGATATAAAATGTGTGCCCATTCGATTATGACTGTATCCACTAGAAAACTTGTCTATTCTGCTAACTTTTCATCCATAAAGGTAACACTATCCTACCCTTCTAGGTCATCAGGTATTCTGTTAAACTTTACATTTCTTTGATGAGCTTTATCCTCTTGATCGATTATCTTTTAGTCTGCTAAATGCATTCTTGTTCCCACTTCTGCTAATTGCTGGTGTTTGGCCACGACTGTGGTGTCCCATTCTGCCATGTGACCTGAATAAGAGCTGAAAGCCTCTTCTACTTCATCTAATCAATACTCCAGTCTCTCCATATATGAGTTTAACAGTGAGTTAATCTTTTGGAGCTCCAGCATTATATTGTCTAATTTAGTATCAGTTGGGTTACTGTTTGCGCGCAACATACTAGAGTGTGTGCAAGGACTAGTACCGCATACTGAAAATCTGGTCTCGGAGGCTACTGTATCTTAACTGCCATTTATGTAGGGTAGCAGATGTGAACATGGGGCTTTTGCTGCAATTCTTCCTGAGAGTCATGCACCAGTTGACAGTAAGTTATAGATAAAGAAAATTCATAATTAAATGGGAGTTTTAATGAACTTAGGGATGGGAGGATCACACAAAATCTAATCTTACACTTCCTCCAATTTACAAGAAGTCCCATGACCATATTTTAAGAAGGTTAGAGGGAAAGGATGGTGTGGGGAAGGTGTGGATAAGAAGGTAAATGAAAGGAGGAAGCAAGAACAGACAAACAAACATAGGACAGAGAAACACTAACGAGGCAGGAAGCAAAATGTGAGTGCAATATTGATAAGGAGACAACTGACAGTGGGTTGACAACCAGTGATAGAGGAGAACTGCAAGACAAACAGGAGATAGGGAGTTATATGAAGAGGTAGAGAACACAATGACTGAAAAGAGGATGGTTTGAGTAGTTCCTATTAAGTCAACCCAAATGAAAATCCACCCGGAAATCAGTCACCTCTAAGGCTGGCATCAGGGCAATCTGTGCCTCTAGTGGCCTAATTACTGGCTCAAGCTGGCTAAATGACACTGCAAATGGCATAAGGAGGAGGGATTCTAGCATACTAATGTGGGCTTGGACTCCTCTAGACCACCTTGGTTCTCACCAGCCACTGCACTTTGTGGTAGGTGACTCAAAAAGTCCATTCTGCACCACAATTTGATGAGGAGCCTACATCCACCTCCTAACCCTCACACAGATGCACGTGCACACACACACTTTGGAAGTGAAAGCATAGGCCACCAGTGGGTCCTACAGGATGCCTTCCACAGGGTTACCTTCATCCCTGGGAATGTCCTGAGGAATGCTGGGAATCCAGCAGATGACGTGGTGACCAGTGAAGGGTGCATTGGCAGCTGCAACATCTCTAAATGTGCCACAACTGTTCCAGCAGACAATTAATTAAGAAAATTAATGGAAGTAAAACAAAACAGTAAAGCAACATTATAAAACAAAGGGAATAAAAAAGACACAGTAAGTGTTCAATTACATGATGGTCACTTTGTTGAAATATTACACAAAATGTAGAAAAACAAAGAGCATGATAATATGACAAAACAGCAATACAGAATGACAAAAAAGAATGACACAAACACAGCTATTCAATTAATGTTTGAACAATTTGTTAAACCATTGTTATTAAAAAAGGGCTAAAAGCAAAATTATATAAAAAAATGGAAAACATGAAAAAAATAACTGTTTGGTTATAATCACTACATTCTGATAAAATATTGCATCTCTGCCGGCAATACACAATTATTGTCCCTGTGCCTAGAGATTGTAGTCTGGCACAGCTGGCAGGTGATCCTATTTTCCTCAATCTCCAATAGTGCTGGTAAAACATAAAGCAAACACTGATGAGTACAGCTTATCCCAGACAGCAGAAGAAAATTATTGCTGCATGCACTATACCTGCTTTACAATGACAATGCAGAAAAGACAACTTAAAATAAAAAGGGGGTCTCCTTCTGAAAGCTCTTCCCACTGGGGAAGAAGGTGTGGCTGATGCCTCTTCAGGTCACTGTATTTATGCTGGTACCACTTGGCAGTGTTGGGGATGCCACTGGTATTACCACCCTGGCAAGATGATGCAAGGCAGCCATTTTATAAAAGGGGACATTCATAGTTCCCCACCAGGTGCTCCTGATATCCTTCTATAGCAGGTGTAAAAAGATTTTCCTCTCCTGACTTCACCATGTAGGTGGTCTTCCAGAGTATGATAATGTGGAGGCCATGCTCTCTCACTAAGTCAGCTCCTGGGAACAAAATGGCAGGTGGGAGAGAAAGTTAATAGAGTAACAGGTTTTGCATTGGCATGCATTTTTTGAATTATATGAAGTCCGAAACTCAAATGTTTGCCATTATGTAATGACTCAAGTCCTCAGTGAATTGTCAGAAAACCACAAATGTTATGAACATTCTGTAAAATTCTTGACATTTGAGAGGTTTATCATGAACACCTCAGGATGCACATCAACAGGTAGCAGGGTGACATAATGCCCATCAACAGTATCTTGATGTCTGTTGTCATTAGCACAATGCAAGGTGCAATTAGCAAGGCCTGGCACTCTACAAACAAACCCAACCTATATGGCCTCAAAGTCTATTAACGGATGTGATGGGCATTCAGGCATCATAATGTCCATGGCCATAAGCACTGACCATGGTCCACAGGAGTGCAAATATTATATGACCTAGCCAGCCCTTAAAACATCAGCAATGGACTCCAACACATGTAATGGGGTGATAACACATTGGGTTATTGGTGAGATTCACAAACAAGTACTCCAAATCATATCATTAGCATGCAAATTGTACTATGAGCCCTGTTTTAGTGTAATACAAAACATGCAAACCAAAAAGACTGACAAACTTGTAAAATCCACAAAAGGTGAAAATGAGAGTGAGTAGTCACGAAGATAAAATCCCAAACTATTTTATTAGCGCTTTCGGAGTAGATCAGTGCCTCTTCTTCATCAGACAAAGAACAGACTAATTAAGCAGCTTTTTATAAAAAAATAATGTGACACCAGTAATTCAATGAAATCAATTACACTAAACATTTCTTAAAGGATCCTTAAGACCACTCTTCAATGTAGAAACAAAATGGCAAAGCAAATTCATAACAAGTCAGCAACATCGCTAAATGCATTATAGGTTCATAGGTTCATAGGTTCATACTAGGCTATCTGCCCTAGGGCATTTATAAGCCTAGCCAGAGTGTGTTTGGTTTTCACCACCCATTTTAAATGAATTTTGCTATGCCCTTTTTTGAGGTTAGTATACTGTGCCTCTGTCTAACAGTGACACAGAAGTGATACCCGGGGTAAACCTACTATCTCCCATCCACTCATCAAGATTCCTCTTGAACAGAGTCAATGAGGGACTCTGCCTAACCTGGACTGGGATTTTATTCCAGAGTGAAGGGAGCCTCTGGGTTATGAATCTGTCCCTCCAGCATTTCCTATTTATTTCAGTGCCGAGGTTCAAGTCTCTTGAGAGCATAGCTCGATGGGATTTGGATTTTCTGAGGTGCAGCATGTCCATTAATTCCAGGTTGGACATGGCTTTATACGTCAGGCACAGATCTCCTCTGAGCAGGCGGTATGCCACTGAGTAGAGCTGGAGTTTCTTTAACCGGGCAGCATATGGCATCTGTTTGAGCCCTTTGATCCTCTTGGTGAGGTACTTTTGGGGTCTTTCCAGTTGCTGCAGGTATCTGGTAAGGTACATCTCAAAAGGGGCATTGTACTCAATCATGGGCCTGATGAGGGATGAGTAAAGAGGCACGATGACCTCCACTGATCTAGATGTGAATCTCTTCATGATTAGGTGGGCTATATAAAATGTTTTTCTAACCACTTTGGCCACGTGGTTGTCAAATGAGAGATTGCTATCAACTTGGGTCCCCAGGTCCCTAATTACTTCTTCCGTACTTAATGGATTACCACTTATGTAGTAATTTGTGGGCACTTTGTTTTTACCAAAGGGGATGACTATACACTTTTTGGTGTTTAGCTTGAGGCCATGGCTGTGGCACCAGTTGTCTGTTTCTATGAGGCCCTTTTGTAGGATGCTTGTGTCGGCTGGAGAGTCTATTATGGCGCCCGGTTTGCACTCATCTGTGTACTTGGTCAGCCACAGTCCTTCCGTGTTAGCCTGTACCTCCGAGAAATATATACCGAACAAGAGAGGTCCAGGACTGAGCCTTGTGGGATGCCACTTGTAACTGGTTCGGAGTCTGACATGGCTCCAGCAATTCTAACCATGTGGGTTCTGTCCTTGAGCCAGTTTGCAACCCATCTAGTGACATAGGGGTTTATATTTAAGCTGGAGAGCTTATCTATAATGCCCGAGTGGGGTATTGTATCGAAGGCTTTTGTAAGGTCCAGGTAGGCTGTGTGGAATAAGTTCATAGATTAGTACTAAACTAACTGCCCTTGCGAGCCATTTTAAACTTAGCCAATTATCCCTTGTGAGACTCAAACCATGCACTTCCTGTTTGTAAGGCAAACACTTTAACCATTAGGCCACCCTTCCAACCTATATATAATATAATAAAATATAAAAACTTAATAAACATCAAAAAATAATATAACTGTATTTTGAATATTTTAAAAACAGTGACAATATATTATTGCCATTAAAAACTTTTAAAGTTAAAGCTGTCTCATATATAATCATATATATACTATAATATTATTACTCGGAAACCTCATAAACTAAGTCGTAACCAGAAAATAACTCAAACACACAAAAGGGTAAAAATTAACACAGAGTATGATGCATAAATGTAATAAATGTAGCATCTAAGAGACCATTTAAAGGGAACATATAAATATAAATGTACCTACTAATTCAAAGCATAACTAGCTATTAATTAAATATTAAAAGCTAACAAACTGTGCTATAATACGAGTAACATGCCCTCACAATATTATTTTAAGAAAAACACCCAAACAACATCTTATGTGCCATTAAAGCCAAGACGTCGATTTTGACATAAAAAAACTAATGACATAGGGCAAGATATTTAAGAATGCTTCTCACGGAGTTATATTCATTAAGTCCTGGATGAATATAAGCTGCAGTTCTAATCTGCCAAAAGACTTCTTCCATTTCTAATTGTAACTGCCAAGGTCCACCTCTTAAATCAGTACTTATATGTTTTAATATAGCAAATTTAAAATTATGTTCAGGAAAATCTATAACATGCCTAGCTAGGGCGTTAGTTGTATCTTTCTTATTGATGGCATATTGATGCTCGTAAATGCGCTGCTTAAGTTTCCTTTCAGTTTTTCCTATATAAAAAGCAGCGCATTTTTTGCAACAGGCTGAATATACCACCGCTTTGGTCTCACAATTATACCTGCTGTTGATTTTATATATCTTTTCTCTAATCTTAACTAACTTAACTGCATTCACGTAACAAGTTCATAAAGTCACATTGATCTCTAGTGATGTTAGTATTAGAATACTTATTAGAAACATTATTGGTGACAATAGCCCTTAAATCAATCTCACACATCTTTTCAAAAGTATTTAAATTGGGATGTAGTGGTGGATTAAAAAGGCTTGAAACCCTAAGGGAGGTAGTAAGGGTAGACTTCCCCTCCATAAGGGCATTCAAATTCAATTTACGAACGGATTCATGTCAATTATAGTCTTGACAAGATCCATGTTAGTATCAGGAACAAAGGACAGGCCTTTGGAGAAAAAATCCACCATTTCTTGAGTTACATTTAAAATGGTGTAATTGTAAATTTTAAAATCCCCTTCAGTACTAAAAGTTATTCGGGGGTCATCAAAATGATGTTGATTCATCTCCTGCATTGATTCCTCCTGTTCCTCATGTTCCCTTGATTCCTGTTCATCTTCGAATTCGCATGTTGACCGTTCTGATTCCTTGGAAAACCCTGTTGATGACTTGTACTGGGCCGGCTGTTATTGTTGGGAATATCTTGTTGTTGGGAGTGAAGGTTACTGCTATGGGCATTGTTGTTATTGTTATTATTGTTGTTATTTAGTCTCTCACTGCGACGGAGAGGCTGTGCTTCTCCGATGTGAGTATCAGATTCTCCGTTATGGGGACTATCAGCATCCTCTTGTGTAGTGTCACTAAATCCTAGGGGGGGCCTCGTTAGATATAGTAGACAGTGAAGTGGAAGGTGGACGAGGATATGCTTTATTATTGACATATTCGTGCGTGTCTCTTGCAATCTTTTTCTTTTTGATACACAGCATTTTTGCCATAGTGGCTTCAATGCTGGTAAAAATGCGAGCATACTCATATTTGTAGCGAAGGAATTCACAGTCAGTTTTAATGCTGTGCTCAAGTAGTTCAAGTTCCCCTTTTAAAATGCCAACCTCAGATTTATACTGATTAATAAGCAAAGTTATAAATTCAAATCCCTGCTTATCAAATAAATTTAAAAGTTCACAATGAAATTGTGACCCTTCTATCAAACCTACTGGATAACGCCATTGTCGCAGACCCTTAGGAATAAGTTTCTTGTCCAAACATTCCTGCAAATAAGCTGTTTCTAATTGTAGCCTTTTGCAATGAAACAATTTATGGTCAAAGTCATTTATTAAACAAGTAATGTTACTCACTGCCAAGTCCTGCTCCTGGGAATTTCCTCCTGTAGTTTCATTACCAAAGAAATTATTATTGTTCAAAAAGTTCCCAATAGATGGAAAGGAACTTATTTCTACATTTTGGAAGTTGTTCCCTCGATTATCATTAGCATTCTGCTGGGGACTTGACCCTTGCCCAGCATGAATAACATTGAATAAAGTACTTTGCCCAGCTATAAAATATACTAGCTACAGCGACATGAACTCCAGAGGGAGAAGGATGATTTTGCCCTAGTGTAGTGTGTTGACTTGTTTGGCTGCTAGACAAATTCCTAGTAGCAGCGGTGTTACCGAAGAGTGGAAGAGAATCCATTTGTTGAGTAAGGCTGTCTACCCGGCCCAATAAAACTTGAATTAGGGCAGTTAAATTACCTACGGCGTTTGCCTCTCCAGGTCCAGCCTTATTAATGTTATTCACATTGTTAGGCTCTTCTTGAGTGAAGAGTGAGCCTTGAGGTGATGCTCCGGTCTCGCTCGCCATATAGAAACAACAACAGCAAACCAAAAAGACTGACAAACTTGTAAAATCCACAAAAGGCGAAAATGAGAACGAGCAGTCACGAAGATAAAATCCCAAACTATTTTATTAGTGCTTTCGGAGCAGATCAGTGCCTCTCCTTCATCAGACAAAGAACAGACTAATTAAGCAGCTTTTTATAAAAAAATAACGTAACACCAATAATTCAATGAAATAAATTACACTAAACATTCCTTAATGTAGAAACAAAACGGCAATGCAAATTCATAACAAGTCAGCAACATCGCTAAATGCATTATAATATATATAATATATAATAAAATATAAAAACTTAATAAACATCAAAAAATAATATAACTGTATTTTGAATATTTTAAACTGTTAAATATTTTGAACAAATGTTTAAGATCAGTTTTTTGTGCACTTATTGTTTGGCTCACCTAAAAATAAGGGAGATGCTTAACAGAAATTGGGCTCTTATTATGGAAGATATTTATTTAGTTTATTTGGAGTAAAACCTAAAATCATGTATAGAAAAGCAGCTAACATCAGTGTAATTCTTGAAAGTAAGAACTATGTAACTTATAGGAAGAACTATGGCATGTCTCGATGTGGGGCATGCCAACAGTGTAGGTATGTAAGTTTAGATGCCAGGGTTAAGATTAAAGAAAAGATATATAAAATCAATGGCAGGTATAATTGTGAGACCAAAGCGGTGGCATATTCAGCCTGTTGCGAAAAATGCGCTGCTTTTTATATAGGTAAAACTGAAAGGAAACTTAAGCAGCGCATTTGCGAGCATCAATATGCCATCAATAAGAAAGATACAACTAATGCCCTAGCTAGGCATGTTATAGATTTTCCTGAACATAATTTTAAATTTGCTATATTAAAACATATAAGTACTGATTTAAGAGGGGGACCTTGGCAGTTACAATTAGAAATGGACGAAGTCTTTTGGCAGATTAGAACTGCAGCTTATATTCATCTAGGACTTAATGAATATGCCTCTATGAGAAGCATTCTTAAATATGTTGCCCTATGTCATTCGTTTTTTTTATGTCAAAATCAACGTCTTGGCTTTAATAGCACATAAGATGTTGTTTGGGTGTTTTTCTTAAAATAATACTGTGAGGGCATGTTACTCGTATTATAGCATAGTTTGTTAGATTTTAATATTTAATTAATAGCTAGCTATGCTTTGAATTAGTACATTTATATTTATATGTTCCCCTTAAATGGTCTCTTAGATGCCACATTTATTACATTTATGCATCATACTCTGTGTTAATTTTTACCCTTTTGGGTGTTTGAGTTATTTGCTGGTTACGACTTAGTTTATGAGGTTTCCGATTAATAATATTATAGTATATATATGATGATATATGAGACAGCTTTAACTTTAAAAGTTTTTAATGGCAATAATATATTGTCACTGTTTTTAAAATATTCAAAATACAGTTATATTATTTTTTGATGTTTATTAAGTTTTTATATTTTATTATATTATATATATTATAATGCATTTAGCGATGTTGCTGACTTGTAATGAATTTGATTTGCCGTTTTGTTTCTACATTGAAGAGTGGTCTTAAGGATCCTTTAAGAAATGTTTAGTGTAATTGATTTCATTGAATTATTGGTGTCACGTTATTTTTTTATAAAAAGCTGCTTAATTAGTCTGTTCTTTGTCTGATGAAGAAGAGGCACTGATCTACTCCGAAAGCGCTAATAAAATAGTTTGGGATTTTATCTTCTTGACTGCTAGTTCTCATTTTCGCCTTTTGTGGATAATACAAAACATGGTTATCATTTTGTGAGAATCTGTGTTATAGGAAGCAAAATAAAGAATTAGAATAAATTAAATGTCAGAGTGTACTGCCATAAAGGGAAACTGAGTGCAGACAGGACAGCTGATACTGTAGTTCATGACTGCAGTCTCTATTCAAGGGATCATGGTGGCAATAGACAGTGTCATCCAGCAGTGAACTATGTGGGTAAATACTGCATATGGCATGACAGGAGACTGGCAGGTTTGCTTTTCAGCTTGACAAGGAACAAGCAGAAGGGACTACAGTCCTGACGGATGACTTAGCATGGCATAAAAAAGTGAGCTGATAGTGTAGGCTGCAGTCCTGTTGGGGGTCACAGAAGAAACTGCAGTTCTTTTGGGATGGGGCACAACCTCATAGGCCATGGGGGACAGGTAGAGCAGGTTGCATTCCTGTTGCAAGAGGACTCATTCTGACCCTGTACAAGGAACAGTCACGCTTAGTCACATTTCTGCTGTGTAGGTGATATCACACTATACTATATGTGCACAGATAGCATGGCATATTACAGAAGATGGTGGGTATCCAGTACACCAGGTCAGATTGAACTATCTGCACATGTCCATTGAATGATAAGTATGACTAACATGGCCAGAGCAATCATACTATGACACAGTGTCAGACTGGTGTTAGTATAGCAGTACATGGGGCATTGGTCACCATATGACTACTGGAGAGAATATGAAGGCAGTTTTTAGCTGGTATCGATTGTCATTAACACTTGAGCATACACACACACACACACACACACACACACACACACACACACATGTGTACATGCCCTGGCATGGGAACAAAGGAATGGTAATGGCTGACAAGTTCACCACAGAGGAGATGGAGGTGCTACTACAATCTTTATACATATATAGCTTGCATATCCTTGAAAAAGGTATAGCTAATAGGACATTTTGGACAAGTGTGATTGGCATTGGAGCAAGAAAACAGAAATATAACAGGTGCACCACAGCCTCACCAATATGTTACTGCATACCTATGGAACAGGAAATCACCACAGACAGGCTGAGTACTGTATGTGAGCCAGCATAACAGAGTACTCTCACAGAGATGTGTGAATTCCTGGTATCCCTCACCAGTACAAATGAGAGGGATCTCATAACTGATGTCAGCTTGGATGTATGAGCTGGAGTGATGTGTGCAGGGATGTGTAATGTAAGGAGTGACATCTGGCATTCCTATCAGATAGATACCTACACCTGGGGATGGTTTACTCAGACAAGCACATATGTATCTTTGTCATCCAAGGAAATCAGGATGGCAATAGTGACAACCTGCACCACAAGATATGTATGTGTCGAGGCTATGCTTGTGATTAGCATGTAGCAATCAATGTGAAACGTGGTTGTAGGAGTCATAAAAAACATCTCCGCATTGCCAGAGGTATATTGTCTGCACAGAGTCCAGTTTTGAATGGGAGAGGATCCTAGACAACAGTTTTTGACTCATGCCTAATATTAGTGGGTCACTGGTGTCTGGCAGTGATGGCACTATGCAAATGTCACAGTATGAAGATATTTTGGTTCTATCAGCAATGTTAACGGTGGAGGGTATACTCACATCACCTACAGCTGAGGTGATTGCAGAGGGCAGAATGAACCTGTGGCATCACCTGTGTTTACTGATGGTCATCCCATCGATGCAACACAGGTATCACCAACACAGGTGGCATCTGACGGCAACACTGACTCTAAGGTGCATGCGCCTAGCAAGGGGTATAAGCATGTAGGTGGTCATTGCTGACAAGACTTTGGCATCAGTCAGTTGATGTGTACATAAGTTATCCAGGGACAAATGGCCACCACTCATAGCATGCCAGTGAAATTAAATGTCTGGACTGTGTTGGAATAGTTATGTCTAATTCAGACCACCGCCCATCAATGCCAGTCTAATATATAGTATGGGAATGTTATTGCATGCTTCAGTTTTATTCTGTTTGTCTTGTGACAGCCTATAGTTGTGGAACAGATGCTGCTTCTTTGCCCATGCTATGATATAATGTGCCTGCTTCTGATTTCCATGAATTCCCACAGCAGCTAGTTCTTCTAAAGACACCTCACCCAACTCCTGCTCCACTGCTTCCACAGTCTCCCCATGTTGTTATAGCTTTCATAGTGCCATGCTATGAAGTATGGTAAAGACTACAAATACCTTCCTGCACATCTGTGGCACATACTGTACAACGCCACAAGGTGTATCCAGGCAGAGGAAATGGGCTTTCAGCAGGCCAAGCACAAGCTCAATGATGTTATGTGTCTGCAGCAGTGCAGTGTTATATGCCATCTCCTCCACTGTCTGGGAACTGCATAGGGTTGTACCACTTTTGTCTCTGAATTGTACCCCTCCATGCACATCATAAATCACCATGCTATTTTACTTAACAAACTGCACACTTAGTGTCTGAATTGTCCCTTTATTTTCCAAGTAATGGTTCATCCTGCCATTCATTCGTCTCCATTGTAAATCTTCTTAAAATTATTTTATGTAAGATCAGTTATGAGGAAATGTTCTTGAATTTTAAGTTGCTGATTACTTTTTATGTTTTTAATTATTTTTATTGAGTTTTAATGAAACAAATATATATACATATACAAAATGATAATGCTGATTATAGTAATAATAATATTAAAGACCTTCCACCATCCAACAAAACATAGAAAAATGATCTGGGAATTACACAATTAAATTCAATTAGATCATATCAATTACATTTGCTAGAATCTTCCTCATCCTCACTGACATTTCTTTTTATCACCGTGTCTTATAGTAAATATTACCCCTGATAAAACATCAGCTGTATAAAAGTAAGGCCGCAGTCTGGCCCAAGTGATGTTGATTATGTCAGCTTGTCATCTAAGGGTTAGCTAGTCGTCTCTCTTTCTCAGTTTTTGATCAAAAATGATTTCTAGTTGTTTTGCTCTAGTGGCTTCTTGTACTTCTAACATTTGGTTTTGTATTCTCAAACAATGATCAGCCTTGATCAGAATAAAGACACCTGTGAGAGGGGGATGACATCTGGAATAGTTTCTCTGAAAGATCTGATAAAGACTGCTGTAATGGGGTTTGCAGATGTCAGGACAAATCTTTAGTACTATCCAGACATTGAGATTTTGCTTGAAAACATATTTTGCAATGTAGATTAAGTTAAGAATTCAAGGTAGAGTATTTTCCAGGCATGGAGTTTTCCTCTCTCTGAGTATCTTAATCTGCCAGAGATCACTCATCTCTGTCCTGCATCCAGCTGAACTCCATGTAAAACCTCATATCTGGTCCAGTAGTTATCAAAATGTTCATTACTCTTTGACACTAAAAATATACATTGTACTGAAAGACATTTATCATTTGGCTTCTTCTCAGTCTATATTATTATTAGATATACTGAATGGCTGGAAGTTGGATAAAAAGAAGTTATGTCTTACCATAACATTCCATCTGTATTGTTGATCCTCGTTCAGTCATTACGTGTGGGTATCGGGTCCGACCTTGGAACCGAGCCGGCCATCTTCCAAGCTCGTGTCAGCTACAAACTCTCGAGCTAAAACTCTTACCCAGAATTCATCTCTCCCTGTTACCTCAGATTGAGTTTGCAAGTCAAAAGAAGGTCCAGGCTACCTCTGGTCAAATGACCTAATAGAACCGGATGGTGAGATCCACTAGAAGCCACAGGAGGGGGAAGGAGGGAGGGTCGTAATGACTTGAACAAGGATCAGCAATACAGATGGAATGTTATGGTAAGACATAACATCTTTATCTGATATTGTTAATCCTCGTTCATTTCTTACATGTGGGACAGAGTCCCCAGCTACCTTTATTCCTGGGAGGCTCTCATGGAAGGACATTCCTGAGCACCATAGAACCGAAAGATGCTCTTCCCCTGGAGGCCAAATCCAATTTGTAATGATTGATGAAGGTATGAGGGGTAGCCCAAGTTGCAGCTGCACAAATGTCATGTAAAGAAGCTCTGGCATGGAAGGCAGCAGAAGTTGCCACCAACCTTGTAGAATGAGCCTTTATGGTAGTAGGTAATGGAATATTACGTTGTGTATAAATGAAGGTCACACAGTCTTTCAACCATTTAGCCAATGTGACCTTAGCAACAGCTAATCCTAATCTAGGTCCAGAATAGGCCAAAAATAACTGGTCTGATTTACGAGAGGCCTTAATCCTGTTCAAGTAGAAGCGAATTTGCCTGTGAATATCTAGGGTATGTAGACACTACTCTCCTTTGTTTGAATTGTTGGGGAAGAAAACTGGCAATTCAATGGTTTGATTAATGGACATTTCAGAGATCATTTTTGGCAGAAAGGAAGGATTATTTCTCAATGACACTCTATCTCTATGAAAAATAAAATATGGACTCTTGATGCATAAGGCTTGAAGCTCAGAGATACATCTGGCAGAAGTAATGGCGACCAAAACAAGGTTTTCCATGACAAGTATTTGAGGTCGCAAGAACAAGCTGGTTTGAAAGGTGGCATTGTCAAAGCTTGTAGGACTAATGACAGGTCCCATGATTGAGTAGGCTCTCTAAAAGGGGGTTTTAGATGATTCACACTTTTTATGAAAGTCTTGCATAATTTGTGTGACATAAGAGAGGAGTCTTGGACACCATCATGGAAATTAGATATTGCAGCCAAATGAACTCTAATGGTAGAGGCCGATAGACTGGATTGAAAAAGAGTGGCTAGATACTCCAGTACTATCGACACTGATGCTGAAAAAGGATCTACTTGTTTTTCTTTCAGCCAAAAAGTAAATCTTTTCCACTTGCATAGATAAGTAATTCTGGTGGAAGACTTATGAGATGCAATAAGAATGTCACGTACTGGCAAAGAAAGATCATTCTGCCTAGCAATCAAGGGAATTGGAGTAGCCAAGCCGTGAGCTAAAGGCTGTTCAAGTTGGGGTGAATCAGATTCTGTGGATGGGAGATCAACCCCGGGGTTGGATGAAGAATCCATGGTTGATCTAGCAGGTGAGGCCAAAGGAAGGGGAACCAAATCTGACGAGGCCAATATGGTGCTCTTCAACCGGCGGGCTTTGTTCAGATACTGGGGAATGAGAGGGAGAGGCGGAAATGCATAAAGAAGACTCGAGGGCCAATCGTGGACTAGAGCATCCCTGGGTGACTGTCCCAGAGGGGGAATCAGGGCAAAATAGTTGCTGCATTTGTAGTTGGTCGGGGATAAAAAGAGGTCGCAGCAAGGAAGACCCCAGCAGTTGAAAATCTCTGCCACTATCAAGGGATTCAGGGACCACTCATGAGGTTGTAGAATACACCTGCTGAGTGTGTCTGCTATCACGTTGGAACTCCGGGGAATGTGGGCTGCTAGAAGAAAATGGTTGGTAGCCATCGCCCATTGCCATATCCTCATGGCCTCTCGACAGAGTGGGTAAGATTTGGTTCTGCCCTGTTTGTTGATATTAAAAAACAATGGTGTCACTGCTCAAAATATCCAACGACAACTCTAAAACACACCAAACACTTTATTGCAAAGCTTTCGGGTCTACACCCTTCATCAGTACAAGTCAATTAAATGCATTCAATATTTAAATAGGAGATAGAAATAAACCACATGCTTCAGCCGACCTATCACGCTAATTGACAATCAAAAACTTAAAGGAACTTTCCTAGTAAAATGTGTTATTTTCGAAAAGTATTTAAAATAAATATTACATAAAACTGTATACTTATATTCTCTTCTAAACATTTGCATACATAAATACATACAATTATACCCACAATCATGCATATAAAATATATACATTAAATACAAACACATATATACATATGCACACACTCTCATTTACACACACACTCACCCTCACGCACACACACACACACACACACACACACACACACACACACACACACACACACATACATACATATATACATATAAACATACATATATATATATATATATATATATATATATATATATATATATATATATATATATATATATATATATATATATTTTTTTTATATCTATACATATGTGTATACACATTCTCTCACTCTCATCCATCATATTATAAATCTGACCTATAGCTTGAGGTAGTATTAATGAATAATGCCTTTATTTTCGATGGGGAACCATACCTACAACTTACTGGTGTAGCGATGGGTACGCCCGTAGCTAACACATATGCAAATTTGGTTTTGTATGAATGGGAGAAAAGTGTAATTCTAGATAAAGAAAACCAAATGAATAAGAAAGTATTGATCTACAAAAGGTTTGTAGATGATTGTTTTTTGATATGGGATGGCACCCTGTTAGAATTAGAAAATTATATACAATATTTAAATGCATCAACAGAATTTCTTAAATTTAAAATGGAGGCATCAAGTCAGGATATGAAATATTTAGATGTACATCTTTTTAGAAATGGAAATAGGTTAGAGTCTATGGTATATAAGAAAGAAGTGGATGCTTTGAGATACTTAAATAGGAGTAGTATGCATGCTCCAGATACTTTCCAAGGAATAGTGAAGGCACAATTAATAAGAATGAGTAAATTAAATACACTTGATGATAATTTTATAGAACAAGCCACAGCTATGCTACAAGAGTTTCAAAGAAGTGGTTATTCAGAACGTATTTTAAATATGGCATATGATGAAGTGTTAAAAGAAAGGAATGATAAATATAAACCTATTCTAAGGCGAGGTGGAATGGAGAAGAATCAAAGAGATGTATGTAAGGATGACAAATTAGTTAGATACCTCACTATGTATAATTTAAATACAAACAATATACGTAAAATATTAGAGAAAAATTGGCCCATATTATTGGCTATGCCAGAAATAAGGGCTATTGTGGGGGATAAACCAAATTATGCCTACAGAAATTCAGAAACACTAAAACAAAAGCTTTGTTATAAGGATTTTAAAATAAAATCTGAAGTAGTTGAGCATACAGTAGGAACAAGAAAATGTTACAATTGTTCCTGCTGCAATGACCTTTACGAGGGTGATAATATTTTTAAACACCCTGTAACTAAGGAAGTTTATGTTTCTAAAGTCTTGACATCTTGTAATGTAGTGCAAGTGGTTTATATGGCTACCTGCACATCCTGCATATCATTTTATGTAGGCAAGACAACTAGAAAGTTGAAAGAAAGGATTATAGAGCATAAATCAGAAATAAGAAGGAAAATAATAACAAACGCCTTAAGTAAACATATCCTGGATAAGGGTGAACAGCATAAATTCAAATTTAGGGCACTAGATACAGTACATATGAATTTAAGGAAAGGTGATATAAATAATTTGTTGGAATTAAAAGAATATGAATGGATCATTAGACTACAGGCTGACATGAGTCCTGGCTTGAATAATGCTGTTAGTCTAAAACCAGTGTTAATGAAAAGACGAAGGGAGAAGCTATAGGTCAGATTTATAATATGATGGATGAGAGTGAGAAAATGTGTACACACACATGTATAGATATAAAAAAAAATATATATATATATATATATATATATATATATATATATATATATATATATGTATGTTTATATGTATATATGTATGTATGTGAGTGTGTGTGCGTGAGGGAGTGTGTGTGTGTAAATGAGAGTGTGTGCATATGTATATATGTGTTTGTATTTAATGTATATATTTTATATGCATGATTGTGGGTATAATTGTATGTATTTATGTATGCAAATGTTTAGAAGAGAATATAAGTATACAGTTTTATGTAATATTTATTTTAAATACTTTTGGAAAATAACACATTTTACTAGGAAAGTTCCTTTAAGTTTTTGATTGTCAGTTAGTGTGATAGGTGGGCTGAAGCATGTGGTTTATTTCTATCTCCTATTTAAATATTGAATGCATTTAATTGACTTGTACTGATGAAGGGTGTAGACCCGAAAGCTTTGCAATAAAGTGTTTGGTGTGTTTTAGAGTTGCTGTTTGTTGATATACCAGACCACCGCCATGTTGTCTGATTGTATTGCAATAGTCCCAAATGGCAGGGGATGGAATGCTTGCAACACCAGAAGCACCGCCCTCAGCTCTAGAACATTTATATGCAGATGGGCCTCCATTTCGGACCAAGTACCTTAGACTGTCTGTCCCTGACATAGCCCCCCCATCCCATCAGGGAGGCATCCATCGTCACATGTGAAACCTGGCCAGGGGAACAATGGTGATGGAGGCTGCCATGGAACCCAACAACTGTAGAACAGAGTGAGCTGTGGATTTCTCCATTGAACAGATTGGGATCAGTAGTTGCTTTATCCTTAGAATTATGTGCTCTGGAATGGATGCTCTGCAATTCTTTGTATTCAAGATGACCCCTATGAACTCTGTGGACTGAGATGGGGTGAGATTGGATTTTTGCCAGTTTATGGTTATGCCTAGCCTTTTTGCAGAGAGGAGAGAGTATGCCAGGGCTTCTTCCGATAGATGTCTGGTGGGGGTGGAGATGAGCCAGTCATCTAGGTATGGAAACACCTGGAATCCTTGTAGTCGCAAGTGAGCTGTGACGACTGCCATACACTTTGTGAACACTCTGGGGGCTGTAGAGAGTCTAAAGGGCAGTACTCTGAACTGGTAGTGACTGGCTTCCACATGGAAACGAAGGAATCTTCTTGATGGCCTGTCAACTTTTATGTGGTAGTACGCATCTTGAAGATCTATCGAGCACATCCAATCATCTTTTTCCAAAAATGGAAGGATAGACTGTATTGTGACCATCTGTAATTTTTGTACTCTTACAAACTTGTTCAATATGCTGAGATCCAAAATTGGTCTCCAGTCCCTGGTTTTCTTTGGCACCAAAAATAGTCTTGAGTAGAATCCGGATCCTATCTGGTCTGGAGGGACTATTTGGATGACTCTTTTTCTTAGCAGCTTTGATATCTCTAATGCTGCTTCTTCCCTTTGACTGGGTGGAACATCAGGTAAGTTTGTTGGGGGAGTGGGACAAAGATCGAAGGGAATATGATAACCTCTGGTTATTATCCTTTGTACCCAAGAATGGGTGGTGATGGTTAGCCAGGCATAAGGGTACAAAGAGAAACGATCCCCAACCACTTCCAGAGGAAAGCAGTTGGGCCGCTCTTCAGGAGCACTGGTAGGATTGGCCAGGGAAAGAGTCCCTGGAATCCTGGTTACATGGACCCCCTCTGCCCCAAAAATGGTGTCTTCTTTGTGAGTTTCCCTTTCTGCCTCTAGGGAAGAACTCAGCCTGTGTGTCACTGAAAGGACCCTGAGACTTTTTGTACTATATCTTCCCACTCTTCTGGCTTATGGATAAAGCTCATTGAGGGGAAGAATAATGGACACTCAGGGCAGAAAGGGTCTTACTGTCCTGTTCACATCTGGCCAATGTGCTTTTAACCTTGGGTCCAAACAATGAAGAGGCTTTGATGGAAGTGTTGAGAAAGGAAGCCTTGAAGGGTTCCGTGAAATTTCACAAGTGCATCCAGGCATGTCATCTCAGAACAATGCCTGAACTCACCGCCCTAACTGCTCCTTCTGATGCGTGTATCGATTCAATGATGGCCAGCTGAGAGGCCACTTTGTCATGGACCTCATCAGACACGGCACCAGTCAAAGTTTCAGAGAACTCAGAAATTAAATCTCTTTGAAGCCTGGTAAAGTGTGCCATATAGTTCAGGGACCTGATTGCAAAGGTCACTAATGCAAAAGTACACTTCCCTATTCTGTCCAGAGCCCGGGACTCTTTGTTGGGTGGATGGACAGTCTGGCTTTCTTCATCCACCAGGTCCTTTTTAGTTGCGGCCGCCACCACCAAAGCATCTCCAGAAAGACCTTTGGACCAATGGGGGTCAGTAGCATGAGGGGACAAAATTTTATCTGGCCTCCGGGAAATGGACTCAACGGTGTCAGGAGCCTTCCATGCATGCTTCACGATGAGCAGGACCAGTTCATCAGCAGGTGAAGTAAGCCAAGAGGTAGGAGGCCAGGCATGAATGGCCTGCAGGAACAAAGACTCTTCAGAGGTCGGGTTCGAGGGCTGCTAGTCACCTCTCTGTTTAAGAATTTCAAGAATATCACTAAAGGATACCTCAGAGGGTGAGCAAGGGGACCCTTCCCCATCATCAAAGTTTGTGTCTTCAGTAAGGGACTCCTCTGTGGAGTCCATGTGCTTCCTCTTGCACAAGCTTTTTTGATGAACTTCCTCAGAGGGAGAAGCTGGGGAAGACAGCACAAAAGGGGTTTCCTGTGGGTTTATATCTTGAGGTCCTTGTGCCCAGTGTCCACCAGGAGCGACTTGTGTACATTGCGGTCCAGAGGAGGGTGGGGAGAGTGATAGCACAGGATCACCAGCTAACGCAAGAGCCTTCTTCATTAGCTGGAAGGCCGGTCCACCTGAAGAGGGGTGAGTGTCCAGGACAGGGGTCACCCCTTTCCTAATTGGCTCAGCCTGCCAAGTCGGAGTCCCTGGATGGCTGTGAAACACCAAATTACGTACGCCACAGCTGACATCCTGGGTCGTAGCAAAACTCTCCTGCCATGAAGGCAACTGTGGCTCCTTAGTGAGGTCCATAAAGGGAACCATAGAGGGGGAAGACTGTGCTATATCAAGGGGCTTCAAAGGCAATGAAGGAGGAGAATAAGTAGGGGTCTTTGGTAAAGGGTGATCACCACCCAAGGAAGGATAGGTCCTGGGGGCAGGATACCTCTGGCCAAAAGCACTTGATCCACAAGATGCAACACTTTGTGTTCAGAGAGGCTTCTAGTGGATTTAATGGACATGGCTGAGGGGGAGTCAGGTCTATCTAAAGATGGAGCAAGCTCAGTGCCCACCTCACAGGTCTGCACTGAAAACAACGGGGCTTTAAATGATTGAACTACAGGTGTCTGCACCGAGAAAATCCTCAGTACCAAAGTCATGGTCTGCACTGACGATAAGGTCGGTACCAAAGTGGTTGCCGGCACTAAGGCTGGAACTGAAAATATCAGTACCAATAACTGAATTGTCGGTGCTGAGAGGGTAGTCAGTGCCGGGTAAGTAGTCGGAGCCAAAAGGGCAATGGACATCGAAGAATCCATCGATGTCATAACAGTCTGCATTGACTGGACAGCCCCTCAGTACCGATACAGTAAAGAGCATGAAGTAACAGATGGCGCCGATGGCCTCGGTGCCGAAGGTCTAGGTACCGAAAGCACTGGAGCCAAAAAAGTCAAATCTGAAGTGGAAAGCTTAGCTTTCTTGGGTCTCGGTTCATGGGAGTCCCCCAGCAGGGGACTAAGGAAGAGACTTGGCCTTTATATGTTCATCACACTTTTTCTTATGGGATCTTGGATGGGTTGAAGCCTCCGATCCAAAAATGGCCTCTGAAAAGGGAGATTTAAGTAGCCCCTTCAATATCAATTTATTTTTTCTCTCAATCAATGTCCTGTTAGAGAAATTCCTACAAATCCTGCAGGGCGGGTCAACTGTTAAATGAGGGACACCCAAGCAATAGACACACAGGGAATGTGCATCTGAAGTATGTAATTTATGGCCACAATCTGAACATTTTTTAAATCCTGGACTACCTTTTTTATCTGCCATGTTAGAAAGAAAGAAGGAAAACCAGAAAAAAATACCAGCAATGGTACAAGAATTACCCGAAGGTAAGAAGGAAAGGGGGTTTACCAACGATGGTAAAAAAGAAATTACCTCATGGTAAAGAGGCGGAAAGGAATTGAAAAGATTCAAGAAAGGATAGTCGCTAAATGTGATAAGGTAAGAGAAAACTATCTAATAACTTTTCTGTGAGAAAATGTTGTTTTAGAATTTAGTATGACAAAAAATATCGCACTTAGCTCAAGAGAAGTAGCTTGAGACAACCGGATGGTGACGTGGCAAACAAAATCTGAGGTAACAGGGAGAGGGGAATTCTGGGTAAGAGTTTTAGCTCAAGAGTTTGTAGCTGACGTGAACTTGGAAGATGGCCGGCTCGGTTCCAAGGTCAGAACCGATACCTACACGTAAGGAATGAACGAGGATTAACAATATCAGATGAGATATTTCCCCTTGATTAAAATAGGAATTATTTATAAAGAATATATTTTGCTTAACGATTTAAAATAATGTCTTAATTGGTTGGGATATATAGTATCATTATTCAAAGGAAAAGCGAACACTAGCCTCATTGTATAGATATCCGCATCTGTTCATCCATTGGGCCTCCTATTTAGAGAACTGCTTATTTCAGATTAGGAATCTGAAAGTCATTCATTAGGGTAATACATTGTATAAAAAATGCACCCCTCATATGATCCAAGTTACATATTCCAAGAGCTTGGAAGGTCTACTACATTATACTTACCTGACTGCAACAGAGAGAAAAAAAAAGAACCATCATGGTGCTTCTCCGTATATGTCAAAATCACATGGTGGTAGCATAGTTTGACAACAGCAACAGCATTTAAATAGGTGCTCGAGATTCATAGAGCAGCTTTCAGGAAGAATAAATAATGCAGAGTATGATATATCTGGTATATATAACTATTTGCACTTTCTCTCAGCACAGCTTACAGAATCTTTAAACTCAAGTTTTTATTAGTATTTTGAATAAAGCCAAAAAAAGTGTATTCTGATTGTTGAAGTGTCAAATGGAGTTTAAGGATTCTGTAAGTGACATTAAAAAAGGGCACAAGAGCTATGTCCAGTCAGAACAGACTGGCTTTTTGGTAAATAGATTTTTGTAGCTATGTAGATAAATACAAGAAATAGTCCAAAAGGTTGACAGAGGAATTGGTACATACAAGATAGATAGATAGATAGATAGATAGATAGATAGATAGATAGATAGATAGATAGATAGATAGACATTTGTTAATTTCATTTGCAAGGGGAGCTACCACCCTCCTTGCCCCTCCTGCACCTAGCATTTTGTAAAGCTGGAGAGGAGGAGGTTAAGCATTTGCCTGATCCCTTTTACATGAATTGAAAAGCAGAAAAGGCTGCAAAAGAAGCAATATATTGCTCAGTTGAATATCAAATATACAAAAACACTAATTATCAATCTGTCTATCGATCTATTTATCTATCTACGAATGCTGGTTGTGTTATACACTGCATGCATCTGTTTAGATGCCTAGTTGCCTAAATATGCATTGCATGTGCAAGTTTAATGTTTTTGCATGTTTTTATATGCATCATCTTTTATGACATGAGAATTATGTTTTGATTTACTTTTATGTTATCACTAACTTGACAACCACTGATCACTCTTGTTGGGTATAAATAAATCATGCAAAGCTATTTTGCTCAAGTCTGATAAGTTGTTAAGATAACTCACCATTCAATGAATCACTTACTGCAGGTACTGAAGCTCTTCATTCATCCCATCCTACAGACACTGGGTCAAATCTCTGCAGTGGTTATTGAGACTGCAGTTCTAAGTATCCCACAGAATGTCCGATGGATGCTCCTTCCTCTTGAGTTATACTGAGACATGAAATCTAACATAATATAATAGCACATTTTCTGGGATCTTATATGATTAGGATCAGAACAGGTAGGGAGTCAGCATGGTAAAGGTCAGAACAAGGGTGTAGTAATTTGAGAAAGGGCTAATCCCTATCTGGAAATGTAAAACAAGAATGACCAAATGTGAGTAGACTAAAAAATGTTTGTCTCTTCTGGAGTAATGTGCTTATCCTAGGAAGATACAGCTGGCAATGACTCTACTTTGCCTAGTCTATAGTTGCAAATCGACCCTGGGGAGAACTTTGGTCATTACTGATGTACTTGAGGACTGGGTTCCAGTGAGCTCTAACTACAAACATTTACAGGAAAAGCAAACTGCAAAGCTAATAATTTCTTTACTAAAATCCACATGACAGGGCAAAATGTTTCTATCTTTAGCATCCATCTTGATGTGAAAAAATACCAGTAGGTGTTACCAAATGACCCTTTGGTTTTCATTTCATTGCTTCCTCAGCCATGGTTTTGTCCTGACAGGTTCACTCAGAGATCTGAATGAGGCCTGGGCAGGATATCTGCTTCCTTACACTTCCTCTCTCTGTAGGACAATGAGACTAAGAACTGGTAGCTACTCCAGCTAAGCTTAGTGTGTTAACTAAGTGCAAAGTAGACCTGCTATAAGAAAACGACATTTGGGGAGGTTTTCTTGAGATATTTAAAAAAGCAGCTCATTGTGAAAGGATTATTAAATCCATTTATATTAAGGAAATAACACAGTGTGTGGATATGTAATCATATGATATTCCAAGAATCATGAATTTGTGTCCTGGAGCAGCAAGACATGGCTTATCAAAAATATAGACTTGCATATACTAAGTCTGAAGTCATTCATCATTTTTCAAAATATTTCTTTTTCTCTGAAATATGACAATAATAGAGTTGGAATGTATAAGTTTAGGGAAATGACAGATTGCTCCCAATGTTGGTGAGTATAACGAAGCTTAGCTCCCTGCAACAAAGAACTTTAAAGGAGATCAGCAATGTTCAACAACCACTGTTCTCTTGCATTTTTGTTCTGTTTTTTTCTATAACTCTGGAGCTTGAATGCATGAGTCTTGAAATTACAATAAGAATTCATGTAGATATGTCAAAAGGGAGGAAAAAGGGATACAGCTTCAGTAATATCTCTTGAATGGAAGGTGCCCTAGAAAGAAAAACAATATATTGTTTTGGCCTTCACTGACTTAAAGTGGGTGAGAAGCATGCTGGTCATGGAACCACTTTGCCGCTGCGCTTGGGCAGAAGGGAAAAGGAGGGATATTGAGAATGAGGTTAACCTCATGTGCACCTTCCTCATACTCTGTGTTTCCTGCTTTAATTATTCTGAGGTGTGCCATAAAATATTCTTACTACAATTACAAGAATATAACTGCCATAAAGAGGATTTTGGCTTTGCTTATTTTGATTTGACAGAGTAAATATGAACTGATTCAAAATTGACATTTTACTGTTATCAGTCATACATACTTGACCCTCAGTGTTAGCAAAATTAACCAGTTTTTGAGATAAAACAATAACAATAAATAAAATACAACAATGTGCAAACAATCATTTGTTAAAAGCAGATGTTTTATAAAAAACAGTGTTAGCCATTTGTTTTGCAACTTGTTAGGTAATGGTGGAGGATCTTCTTCTGACTAATTTATGCTTTATCAAGAAGAAGTCAGTCATCCATTCAAACTACTAGTCAACAGAATTAGCTCTTTGATGACATTCTTTCCTTCCATATGTTCGGAGAAATACTTTGTTTAATGTTTGAAATCCTTAAAATATTGTCTCATTTAGGCTGGCTACATGCATGATCATTTCTTTAGAACTTTAAGTGCTATTAAAGAAATGTAAATGTCAAAATGTTCAGTACAAGCTAGTATTTACAATGGTGGGGTTCATTAGATTATGGGTCTCCGATGTATTTGCTAAATCACAGTAAATACAGCAAATACTAATTCTAATATATAATGAAATATTATTTTTTGTAAATTTTAAATAACTTATTCTACCTCAGTAACCAGTCAAGCACTGCCACAGCATTTTGTAAGCTTCCATGAGACTGAACAGTTGTATCTGTGTTGCTTGATTGAGGAGATATTTAGAGAAATGCAAAAAATCTGACAATGTACCATCATGCAAATTTTGAGATAAATATGTGTAGTATTCTGTATGTAGCATGATTTTGTAATTAGTAATGTAAATATGAACAGTCAGTATTAGATGCTTTAAAGTGTTACCAGACTTATCCTAGTGAAGTGCCTCAAAGTATGACAAAGGTTTAATGAGCATAACAACAGGTGTGAGTTAGAGGATGTGTACATACTCATTTGGTAAGTATCAGACTATTTTCATATGAAGCGTTGAGGCTGACAGCCATAGGAATGCTAATGTTATATAACAAAAGGATGAAATTCACTTTAATGAGCATAGAAATACCTAGGGTTTCTGGAAAAGAATGCTAAATTTCATAAAATAGCTATCTCCTAACTCAGCACCTCAGGGAGAACATGCTTCCGGACAGTGTACTGTCAGTACTGAAAAGTTTAAGTTATATGAGCTACCAAGTGAAGCTACTAGGCAAACATTTTGTGTTTCTTGGTTTATATTTTCTATGCTAATACCGTGTGTGTGTGTGTGTGTGTGTGTGTGTGTGTGTGTGTGTGTGTGTGTGTGTGTGTGTGTGTGTGTGTGTGTGCGTGTGTGTCTGTCTGTCTGATTATGTGTGTCTGTGTGTTCCTGTGTGTGTGCACATGTGTGTGTGGGGGTGTTTGTGTTTTGTCTTTTGCTCCTGTTTTATTGAAGTATGTTTCACTTTACTTTTATTGTTTTACTTTAATTTGTTTTTAACTGAACATTTTAAAAAGTTCCTTTAAAAATGTTTTTTTTAAATCCATTCCCAGGGTTGTTGTGAGACCCTACTCTGCAGGGTGTTATTTATACAATAAGACACATCCTGGAGGGCATTACTGTGCTTGGAAAGTAGGCTATCTGTTAAATTGTTTTGTATTTGTTTGTAATTTTTTTAATTACTATATATATATAGATATATATATATATATATATATATGGGTCTACTTCAGTAGACCAACAGCCCACTTAACCGACAAGCACAATATCGACACCAGAAGACCGACAGCACAGAATGCCGAAATGCCAGAATAGCGACATGGCATTTCACCGACAAATTCCCCACATGCAGCAGTTGCCTAGCTGAGTCCAGGAAGTCTTGTTGGTAAGTCAAAATGGTGAGATCATGATAGAGTGAGGATCGGGAAATACGCCCTTTCCTCACTGTAGTGCGATCTTGGAGTTGGTATATATAAGTAAGGGGTGTGTGGGGGGCAGCCCCCACATGAGTACAGTAGAGTATATTTTAGTTTGTGTAAGCATTTGTTTTGTATAGGTTTATTTGTTTTATGTAGGTATTGGGTAGGTTAATGGGATGTGTGAGTTAAGTGGGTAATGGCATTATGGGATGTTGTGGTGTAGTGGGATGTCTGTGATTTGCAGGTACATTCTTGTTTATGTTTTAGTTGTGATAGTTTAGTTTATGTGTGTAATTTTGTGTAGTAGTGTGTAAGAATACTTGGTGTGGTTTATGTTGATGTTTCTGTATGTTTTGTAAGTCGGTGTTATGGTGTTCGGTAATGTCGGCTGTCGGTATTGTGTGGTGTTGGTATTTTGGTGTTGGCGTTTTGGCTGTCGGGTTTGTGGTGTGTCGGTGTAGTGTAGGGGATCCATATATATATATATATATATATATATATATATATATATATATATATATATATATATATATATATTAATTTTTAATTAATTTTGATATAAAATAGTTCCTCCACCTACTGATTCAAACTTGCTGTAGTATATGCTGTAAAATCATTGGGGTTGAAATCAGTAAATAATCAGTTACATTTGCGTTTCAGACTTTATCCTACCTCTCAACTGATCAGAAACAAATTTCAGCAGAATCAAGGACAAATCCAGAAGTAATTAGGGACACTTTTAAAATATTAGTACTATTAATTTGAGACAGAATAAGTGAATGTAAATTAATAAAAGTTTTCTGAAGCAAAAAGTCTGTAACTCTATGTGTAATTCACCACCTTTTCTCCAAATGTCCCCAGTTTTAGGAGGGATTAGTGGAGGCAGAGCTTAAATTTTGAGTCAAAATCAGGACAGGTGAGAGATATGGACTTCAAATCCACAAGAGAATGCACATTAACATAAATCATGTCATTATAGCCACTTTCTAATTTCATAATGAGCAATACTTAAAATCTGTCCCTATTTTCAAGCCTTTGTTCCCACATTATTTTAGGCTTTTTCCAGATTTCTTGAGCTAACAGTTTAAGAGGTATGCATACCTTTTAAGAGTTGCATCCATTGCTCGATCTCTCTCTCTCTCTCTCACTTACTCACACAACACTTCTGCTTTCATGCATGGAAGCACCCATATACTCACACAAGCAGACAGAAACAAACACGCTCACACATGCACACATACACACACACACACACACACACACACACACACACACACACACACACACACACGCACACGCACACACGCACACACGCACACGCACATGCACACGCAGACACACACACACACACACACACACACACACACACACACACGCAAACATACTTTTCTATTTTTTATTATCCATTTATTTTAATTTTGCACTCACTAAACAGCAAAAGTGCTGCTTAGCAAGTGTAAAATCATGGCTTGGACGCTCTCACTCTTACTTTCATACATGCATACACTCATACACACAGGCATAAACACACACACACACACAGACACACACACAATTTTCTTTTTTTTTTTTTTCTTTTGTTTAATTTTACACTTGCTAAACATCTCTGATTAGGGAGACTAAAATAATGGCAGACTTTAACATTATTTCTGTTACAGTCTGAGTTCCACGGGCAGCTTAATATGCTGCCACGAAGCAGTGGAATCATTTTCCAGTGGGCATTATCTGTACATTAACATCCTGCTAGAGAGCATTTGTTCTCCAATAGAGTGGCGATGTATAGGCCACCCATTCTCTAAGGTTATTTAACATACATATTATTGCATTTTTGTGACTGCAAAGGGATGATCTCTATCTGAACTATGGAAGGAACTGAGAAGTAGCATTTTTATTTGAGTTAAGCAAAAAAGACAACTAATATATGTGAGATGCAAGTTAAACTGCTCCATGATCATTTTGGGTTTCTTGATTTATAATTTTCATACTTACATTTCTTTCCTTTATTTTGCTCTTGTTTATTGCAGTTTGTCTTACTTTAAATATGTTGTGGTGATATTTCACTTTAGAACTCACCATCCCAGTTTGCAGAGGTGTGGGTGGTGCCAGCTTGATTAATAACCCCTTTGGAATTTCAGCTAAGCAAACTGATTGGGATGTTTTATTAAATGTTATTAAACATTTTATTTTGTGAATTGTAAAAGGTTTAAAAAGGTAAAAAAAAAACCCTGAAACTTTAATGTCGGGCATTACTGGCTTAATGTCCATGAATGATGACTGCACACATCCAGTAAGGGAGTGATTCCCCCCGCACCCCCTGCAATACAGAGTTTTAACAGCTTTGCAGTCCTTTGGTGTGGGGTAAAGGGGTTGGAAGCCCACCAATGGACATTGTGCTGCCTACCTATTTAAACTCTCTCATACATAAGAACACTTTGTTTCAAATAAACATTTCTATCTGGATAATTGAGAGGTATTAGATTATAATTAAAATGTCAGCCAACATCACTCAGGGGCAGAGCTTGGTACTACACATTCTGGTGAGTTATAAAGTAAAATACTGACTATGTTGCTTTACTTTAAATTCATTTTTAAGGTTAAGCTGAATATTGTGTTGTATTCTGGCCTGCTGAATGTTACACTTTACCTAGCAGCTCACACAAATTAAACCTTGTCCTATTCTGAGAACCTTAAATAAAAGTATGACTTAGCAAACATCTGTGCTGCATTCTTTGACTTCAAAGTGATTAACTCTATCTGAATTGTGGGGGAACTGTGTAAGGTAGCAGTAATAGCCAGTAGATGATTTATTACTTTTTCTAATTCTTGACAAACTTTGCTTAATTCCTGTAATGAAAGTTCCAATATAAGCAGTCCTATTATCATAGTCTCCAAGCTTGTTTATACTTCTTTCCTTGCCAGTCTGCTAGCTATAGGTGTTTTGAGGAAGTGTGTCAATGGCCTCATGTTTACTGAAAACTCTTTATTTCTACATGGCTGTGATTCTATATGCAAAACATGCAAATACTTAGCTTGTGTGCTTATCTCTCAGTATCACTTGATATTACTAAACAACAGCATAGTACCCTACCAACATATGCTAAGATTATAAAAACATCTCTGCCTACGTCTCCTAGGCCCCCATGTAGCAAACATCAGTCACACATTGACGCATATGTATCTCTGTCCACACTACCCCACTCATATATCTCTATTAGGATCACCAAAATTGCAGTTCTACTTTCCTAAGTTCCCATGGGACTGCAGGAAGTCACAAGGTGCTTGTTATTAGAGAATTAATACTTAAGCCATACAGACAATGCACTCACCAGACCGAACTAGGAGGGGTTTGCAGCAAGATAATTCTCTGTGTTAGGATTTATAACATTACAAGGGCCATTTCAACCCTTTGCTGTTCTAAACATATGACCTTGTTAGTGCTCATATTGGGCATTCCTCTACAGAGAAATTGCAGAGAAACATTATCGTGCTTCCACAATGTCTCCAAGGAAGGGGAGTCCCTGATGCTGAACATTATTCTGCTGTCACCAGGAGTGATGCTGAACAGTATTCTGCTGTCATCAGGAATGATGCTGAACAGTATTCTGCTGTCACCAGGAATGATGCTGAACAGTATTCTGCTGTCACCAGGAATGATGCTGGTCAGTATTCTGCTGTCACCAGGAATGATGCTGAACAGTATTTTGCTATCACCTAAAATTATGCTGAACATTATTCTACTGTCCCCAAGAATGATTGCCACAAAGTATTGGCTAGCTATGTGCTGTCACTCCATGGGGAGTGAGCATTTGCCTCTGCAAGGGATAAGTTAGTCAACAGACTTATATGCTATTTCCGGCAATAGATTGTACCTTTTATTTCATGACTTTTGGTTACTGGCTAATCACCTTACTGTCCTCATAGTGTCTGTTTAGGTATAGTTCACCTGATGGACATACCCACTTAATAAATTCTAATATAAGAATATATCAGGATAGAACTGGTCCATGCTAGAAACTTGGACAGCAACATTTCTGAGGGTGAGACCTTCCTTTACTTTGCAGATATGCATACTGGTATAGATGCAGAATCTTTATTCCAGTGCAAAGACTGCACTTCCATATCCATTCTAGACAAAAATAAAGCCCTGGTTACAGCCCAGTCAATCCAGATTCAATTAATGGCTAAGGCAACTAATGGAGCAGGAGGGATGATGAGCTTGCCCGCTCTAGAGGGAGGGCAATGTATGGGTGGGGCAACCACAGCTATAGGTGTTTCCTGGCAGAGACCAGGAAGCCAATTGCAATGTGCTCAGCTAAAGGGCCAGGGTAACTTAATATTTGTAGCTCCTTGCAAAATTGTGGAGGAGAGTTGGCACTGTCTGCCCATTGCACATCCCCTGAGGTCAGTGACAGGGCCACAAAGGATGACCTTAGTATCCCTGCTGTACCTGGCATCAAATTTGGTTAGTCTGGGGGATAATTGGAGTGGACAGTAGATCCAGCATGAACACGGGGCATTGGGACAGCTGTCAGGATGACTCCAGGGGAGAAAAAAATTAATGCAAAAAAAAAAAATGTACTACCTCCCCTGCTGAATTCAGTATCTATCATGCATTCAGTTCTACCGCAAACTGTCGGAACATGTCAGCATTTGTTAAGGAAGCTATTGTTTCACTGTAAATCATGCATGATACTTGTAGAGGTCAATGTAACCTTCAACAAAACTATTATTGCCAAATATAGGTCCTCTTCTCCACTTTCCTCTGAACATGCAGATTATCTACGTTAGATCAAAAAGTTCTCCTTTAAGCTGAATGCTTTCATTATGGTTGGTTTTTACTTCACAACTATAAACTGGCATACCTATATAACTAGCTGTAAATATGCTTAAAGATTGCTTTGCTTTATTAATGTTAATTCCTTTAATCCTATTTTCCCACATCAGTGGGGATGATAGTCTTCTTGACCTTCTCCTTAACAACTTCTCCTCTTCCTGCAATAACCTTATTGTCGCTATCGTCCAACTACCTCACAGTAAACTTCTCCTTTAAAATGCATTTTGAACCCATCCAAAAAGCAATTTGTGAATACACCAAAACAACCCCTTCCTATTTTGGACCATAATTACAACTTTAAATAGTGCAATTCTCCAAATAATTAAGTACGTGATGCTAATGCTACTGAATCCTCCTCTGATTGCTAGACCCTTATGAATGCATCAAGGAGTTTGGTCCCATCTGCCAAAATACTGAGGCAAGACCAGAATATGCTTTACAACAAAAGAGGAAACTTCAAGCTGTATGCAACATAGCACGTATTCTTCCAATATATAAAATAAATTTAAAACTAATAAGTAAAACCTTCAAGCACACCATCAAGGAATGCAAAGACAAGCATGAATTCAGGGTCACTGTCATGTCTAAAGATAACTGTCATGTCCTTTTTTTACATTAAGAAACTCAGAAACCAGCAGCAGAAAGCAGACCTTGGCATGTTTTGGCATGCTTCAGTTCCTTAGCTGTAAAGTAATGATATAATAATGCTAGAAAACAGACTTAAACTTATCCCATTTGAAGGGCTGTTCAAAATGCTGGTTGTGGGTTACTCAGAAACACTCTCTATATGAGAATGAAACTATGTTGGATGTATTAAATGAACAACGAAAGAATGGAGAAACTGCATGGCTGAAATAACATTCAAGTCTGGAAGTACAAACAGATGGGAGTTTAAAACAGATTATTACAGACAGCTAAACAATGTAGGCATTAAAGATCTGACTTGCTTGCCAGACATGGACTGGGAAAGCAACCTTAGACATAGGAGAAGTGACGCAGGGACACTGGGAGGACATGTAATGTCAGTTGCTGAAACCCCCACAGAGAAGAAGATGCACTTCCTGCACCCATTTCTTCACTGTGGCGGTTTTAGCAACTGGTGTTACATGTCCTCCCAGTATCTGTGTGTCACTTCTAATATGCCTAGAGCTGCGTTCCCAGTCCGTGTCTTATAGTAAAGTCAGATTTTTACAGCTTATGTTGTTTAGCTGTTTGTAATACATTTGTTTTAAAGATTCATTAGACAGAATCTATCCTTGACAAAGCCAAACTACCAGGCATCGAATCTAATAAGATTTCTGATATTATAATCATAAAAATGGAGAGATGATATATTAGCAAGCAAAGGAGAGTAGTATTGCTGGAACTGAATTCATCCTCAGGTCTTGGTGAGTACCTTCACGAGGTGGACTTTTTTTTTCACAAAACCTCACCAAGATGACACTGATATATAGACTGTTTTTTATATAGCATATATCATGGACAGAAGTAGGTTAAAAAATAAAAATGATAGCTGGGTTTACAAGACCCGGGATAAAAAAAAGTGCCCAATCCTGGCAGGTGCACTGGTGCCAGGACTGGAAAAAATGACGGTGTAGAATCCTCAAGACACAGAAAAATCCCTGCAATGGGGCTAGGCCAGGATCAGAGGAAGGACAGGTCCCCTGTTGTAGAAGGAAGTAGTAGTCCACAAAA
This sequence comes from Protopterus annectens, assembly GCF_019279795.1. Lineage (NCBI taxonomy): Eukaryota > Metazoa > Chordata > Ceratodontiformes > Protopteridae > Protopterus > Protopterus annectens. The sequence goes on along the minus strand of NC_056725.1, from coordinate 745,078,760 downwards.
ATCACAAAAACAGATGGGCCAAAAAAAGAGCCATAAAGATGATAGAATGAACTTATTGAAGACAAAAAAAATGATGTATTGTTACTATTATGCAAGGAGCCCAGAATTTCCAAACAGAAGTTATACAAAAAGATTGAGAGAAATTAGAAGAAAGAAAAATACTTCCACAAGAAAAACTGTCAGAAGCTTTAGATAACAAATTGTGTTTATTAATACAACAGATTTATGACAAACATTATGTAGACCAAGATACCTTGGGTTGTTTAGAAAAACAAGTGACTGAGGAAGTGTGAAAATATAAAGACCAAAATCTAAAGATTTTTGAGAGGTATAAAAAGAAATATGTCATGGGAAAGAAAGAAAGAAAGAAAGAAAGAAAGAAAGAAAGAAAGAAAGAAAGAAAGAGAAAGAGAGATATGGTGTAATATTTAATGCAAAAGAGAAATCCAAATGAATCAATACAAAAAAGCAGCACCAAAGATATTCAAACAGAAATACATGCAAAGGCATTCAGATATGGAAAATTTCACAACAGAAAAATTGAAGATCACAAAGAGGGAACAAAGAACAGAAAATTAGTGAAGTAGAAGCTAAAAAAATAGAAGTTGTAGTTATGGAATCCCTGCAAAGTCAAGGATTCAATGTAGAAAGTCTAACACGGGTTATATCATAGCATGATGGAACAATGAGTACCCCAAGTAAGGATAAACAAGAGGAACAGGAGACATCTGAAGAAAAAATAGTGATATAGGAAAGGAAAGGAGATTTTATACGGTGCAATATTTATGCAAAGGAGAAAGCAAAACTAATTAATACAAAAAGAGCAGCACCGAAGATATTTGAAGAGAAATACAGGGAAAGAAATCTGGATATGGAAAAAATCTTACAATATAAAAAATAAGAAAACAAAGACAAAATTAGAAAAGAGGATTAGTAATGGAGAAATTAAAGAAATAGAAACTGAGGTTATGGATTACGTGTGAAGTGAAGGATTTAGTGCAGAAAATATAACTCTGATAACATCATAGCAGGATAGAGCAATGGATCCCCAAATTAAGGAGAAACCAATGGAGTGAGAAACATCTGATCAGTTGCCATATGAAGATACTTTGGACCCTTCCATAGAAAACCAGTACAAAAGTTCAGCTGCAGTTGCACAGCAAGGGAAGGAACAGAAAATTGTGGTAACTCTGACGCAGTCAATGTTGTGGAGTGATAGGCCAATGAGTTCCCATATGAAAGAGCAACAGATGATACAGGATGAAATTGAAGAGAATGTAGCACCGGAATATGCTCTAGAACTTTCTATAGAATGTCTGCAGGAAATGGAGAACAAAGAATGTGCCCTCAGTTTAGAAGAAAATTATCTAAGCCAAGACTTGCATGATTTAATAGAGATAGACAGACATGTTACGATCAGTAAAAGAAAATAGACTACAGACAGTCAATAAAACCGCAAAAGGTAGAAATTTGATAAAACAAATGAACACAGTAATTAGGACTGTTCATAGAGATTCATGTGATATAACAGAATTAAATAGGATAGTGGAATCCCTGGTCATCAAACTGAAATAAATAAATAAATAAATACATAAATAAATATATTACTGTGCAGCTAAATTAGTAAGAGATAAACTCTTACTACAAAACACAAGGCAGTAAGGGAAAGGAAGGGGAGAAATCAAATGCCATCATGGAAGTATCAAACAAGAGAAGACTATAAAGCAATTAAGACAAAAAGTGTCACTGTTAGACGAGTATAGACGAGGGAACAGATCAATAAAATTACTCAGAAAGATAGATGTGATAAAAGCAATGAGCAGTATCAGAACAGAAATTAGGCAGAGTCCCTCATTGACTCTCTTCAAGAGGAATCTTGATGAGTGGATGGGAGATCGTAGGTTTACCCCGGGTATCACTTCTGTGTCACTGTTAGATAGAGGCACAGTATACTAACCTCGAAAAAGGGCATAGCAAAATTAATTTAAAATGGGTGGCGAAAGCCAAAAACATTCTGGCTAGGCTTATAAATGCCCTAGGGCAGATAGCCTAGTGTGAACCTATGAACCTATGAACAGATCAGGATCTATCATGAACTATCACAAATAATAAACTAAAAATAGGAAAAGTACAAAATAAGCAATTTATTGATGACCCAAAAATGATCTATAGAAAACTGGGAAACAAGACAAAAGGAAATGAAACACCACCAAACTAGAAGAAATACATATATTTTGGAGAAATGTCTATGAAGATTCTGTGGAGCATAACAAAGATGCTAAATGGATAGAAGAGGTACATGAAAGAATAAGAAGTTCAAATGTTCAGGATATGAAATGGGATGAAGTAACGGCCAGACAGAGTGAAAGAAAGATAAGAAAAACTCCTAATTGTAAAACCCCAGGCCCAGATGCAGTACCTAACTTCTGGCTTAAAGCATTAACATCTTTACATGAAGATTTAGCTGTGAATAAAAAGTATTTATATGCTCACCTTGAAGAGACACCAACCTGGCTAACAACAGGAAAAACAATGCTGCTACATAAGAGCGAACCTACAAGCTATCCTTAAAACTATTGACCAATAACTTGCCTTCTGACTACATATAAAATGTACACTGCAATTGATGCTGACAGAGTTATAGTCATCTAGAAGAAAAATTAGTCTTAGCAATAGAACAAAAAGATTACAAAAGAAAGTCATATGGAACAATGGATCATTTGTTGTTAAAATCATATTATACAATGCCCCCCCCCCATTAATATTCCAAAACGTGCATGCTGATTGGTCAGCGTGCACATTGTAAATCAGACTTATTCTAATGGAAAAAGTTCCAGTTGCCCGGAATTTTTTTATTTTTATTTTTTTATAGCAACGGAGAATGCAAGATCTCCGTTGCTTTTTAGAAATTGTCTCGCTATGTTAAAGGCATTTAACATAGCAAGACAGCTTTAAAAAAAGTAATGGAGATCTTCCTTTCTCCGTTGCTTTTTTTAAAACTGTCTCGCTATATTAAACTCCTTTAACATATTCAGATACTTTGTAAAAAGCAATGGTGATCTTGCTTTCTCCGTTGCTTCCACCCACATCTCTGATGTACTGTGTAAGCATATGCATGCGCAGTACATCAGAACTGTCGCAGAATACCAGACAGCTGCGGAGGAGCAGCAAGGAGGCATTATACAATGCCATTATTTAAGAAAAGTAAGTATTTTTTTCTTAAATAATATTGTATAATAGCAATAACCGACTTCTGGTTGTGGGTAATGCTGGATTTACCCATGGTTGTCTTTGTTTGGCCACTCGGGCTTCGCCCTCATGACCAAACCACACCAACCGTGGGTAAATCCAGCATTACCCACACCCAGGCGTGAGTTATTGCTTAAATGAAGAACTGTAAAAAGTAGAAGAATCTAAGTATGGCATGGATTGACTACAAAAAAAAGCATTTGACAGTATCCCATACTCATGGATAAAAAAAGTGCTTAAAAATGTATACGATATATCCTACACTAATTGATTACATTACAGCGACCATGAAACAGTGGCAAGCCCCTTTGCAGTTAACCATGATAAAGGACAAATTATTATTCCAGGGATAAAAATTCAAAGGGGGTATTTCAAGGTGACTCTTTGTCACCACTGCTCTTCTCTCTTTCCCTTAACCCATTAAGTTGTCTACTTAACAGATTAGGTCATGGCTACGATTTGGTTCCCAGAAAACAACAAAGTGTAAAGACTTCTCATCTTCTTTTTGCAGATAATTAGATTTGTATAGATCATCAGATGAGGAACTGAAAGCACAACTGCAAATGGTCAAAACTTTTTCCTTGGCTCAAGATGATAGTCACTGTTGAAGTGACACCCTGACCCCATGTGAAAAATGGGAAAAAATGGGCAGAAAATGGATGGATAAAACTGCCATTTTATCTTGGTAAAAGTGTAAAAGCAACCTTTAAAGAAGGAAAGCTGCAGCACCAATAAAACATCAGTTTGGGACAGGAATGTGATAAAAAAGAAATTGAGCAAGACAGAGTGGATATTCCCCATTCTGAAGGAGGTATGGACCTCCTTGAAATTGATTGCAAGTAAAGATCTGCAGTTGTGGGACTGCATATATATTTGCTGATGTCACAAGACCTAAATGTAGTGAAAGTTTTAAAAGATGAGGAGAATACGTCTAACATGACTTCCCTACTTAGTTTAGCAGAAGCATATTGGTGTCAAGTGGGAATGGAAATCAAGCCAGCATGGGAGGTTAGCATAATGGTTAAAGTGTTTATCTTATAGACTCACGGGGTAGGGTTTAATTCCCACATGGGGTAATTGGCTAGGCTTAAAATGATTCGCAAGGGTAGTTAGCCTAGTATGAACCTATGAACCTATGAAGTAGGTAAAAATCAGGCAGCAACTAAATGTGCCACAAAACAAAAGAAAGAATATAAGGTGAAGAATCAGATGAGAAGGCAATAAATCTGAAAAATGCATAAATACATTTGCAAGTATAGAAAACTCTTGGAACAGCCTCGGTTGATCAGAATCGAACATGGGAATGGTTAAGGAGAGGTGAATTTAAACCAAAAGACAAAAGGTTTATATTGGTGACCTAGGGTAGTGGACTATGTACACATTGGTTTACAAAGTCCATTGAATATGAGGGAGAAATAGACAAATGTAGGTTTTGTAAAACAGAATTGGAAACAGTCGCACATCTTGTTGCTGGTTGTGATTTACTATTGGCAGAAGGACTGTACACTGAAAGGCATAATAATATGATAAGACTGATGCACTGGGGATTTGTACAAACATTATAATATTGAGGTAGTTGAAAAACACTGGAAACATGAGCCACACAGCATTATAGAAAATGATGGTTTACATCACATGGGATCACCCATTATCAACAGTTCAAAAAATAAATATGAGGAAAACCAGATATAGTAGTCCACAAAAAGAAGACAAAAGCAACATTGATCATTGAAATTGCTATACCCAGCGACTTGTGTCTTACCTACAGAGAGACACAAAGTCATAAAATACGAGGATTTGCAGGGAGAAACAAGGGCAATGTGCAAGAAGGATACTTAGAAAGTTCCTTTAATAGTAGGAGCAACTGACTTTATAAAAAAGGTATTTACAGCTATACTTAGATATGTTACTGATACATGTAACACTGTATGAACTGTAGAAGGAGTCATTACAGGACACATTGGGGTGCAGTGAAGAGCACTTCTGGCTAACAACAAAGATTGAAACAAAACTAATTTCATGAACTTTAATCATACTTTGACTTAGAAATGGGGTCCATTCCAGTCATGGTATTAGAAACCCTAAAGACTTGGAGAAATTAAAATGGTATATACATTCATTAATGCTTCACATTTAAGACTTGTTAAGCTAATTAGTCTGTAATTCCCATAGTTTGAGGTGGGGCCAACCTTGCAGAGTGGTATTACAACAGCTGTGCACCATTCCTATGGGGCAAAGCCAGCTGATAGACTCAAGTTGAAGAGATTGAGGAGTGGGTCCACAGTATTTGCTTAATGCTATTAATTAGGCAGCCTGGTATATTTTCAGACCATGTGGTCAAGGTATCCTTCATTTTGGAGAATACCTGAAGTACTTGCTGTCTTGTGATGATTGGTGGCATAATTTCATCAGGGATAGGTAGGTTTGAAATAAGTGTCTCGGGGTGAAGTTGGCACTAAATTTTCACCCAGTATGTTAGCAATATCCACCAAATCTGAGTAGTTTATTTATTTAATTTTTATTTTATCTGTGGTGGTGGTGCTGCAGTAGCATTGCCGCCTCACAGTAACATGTTGTCCTGTTCGATTCTCAGCTAGAGCGTCTTCTGTGTGGAGACATGCGTGAATGGGCGTACCTTCATTGAAGGTTGTGTGTTAGGGCCGGCAACTCAGGGCCGGCAACTCAGCACATAAAAATCTACTGCCAATCATTAGCAGACCGGAGTTTCACTGTGGCAACCCCTAACCAGGAAAAGCCAAAAGACACAACAACAACAACATTTACATGTGTTGACCAGGCTAGTCTAACTGGATACATGTCCATTTTTAGTAGAGGCCCGGGGAGAAAAGCTCCAAGACACATACAAAATACAATATAGAAGGAAATAACAGTAAAGATACATACACAATACAATATAGAAAGTAGTAGTAGTAGTTAGAACAAATAAATTTTAGTTAGAACAAAAAAAAAAAACTTCTAGTTGGTATCTTTGTTAATAAGCTTAGAGCAGTGTTGTGTGTTGTTTCTCATTTTCCAATATAACTAAAAAAATTGTGGTTGTATGTGGCTTCTGTGGCTCAAGTGAGTTCACTGGATCCTTTCATTTTCCTCAAGTCCCTTTTTAGCCTTTTATCTAGCTGTTTGATATTCTATTTAGTTTGGCGATAATTTATTCTCATATATAGTTTTAGGAATTTCTTCTTTTTTGTACATAGTTAATTAATGATAGAGGGCCACTATGAAGGTTTGCTTGTAATCCTCACCATTGGCTTGAATTTGGTGAGAACTGCTAATTTGACACATACACATCAGATCCATGGACTAAATCTAAATGCAAGAAATGCATACTACTACCCTTGGGAAAGTTGCCCACCCCTGGTAACTATCATAATGATAACACACTTCTAAGAGCTGACCGAGTAGAACTTGGGGAGACACAGACAGTAATCTAGCCTTTGACCATTACATGTGTACAGTAGTGAGGACATAATTCTGTGCAAGTTATAAACAAAGATATGGTATCTAGGTCCAAGAAAGTCATTGTTCCACTGTATTCGGCATTCATCAGACCTATCATTGAGTACAAAGCCCCCTTTGGTATGTACCTGACTTGGCATATCCAACAACTGGTATGTCCACAGAGGCTCCTCACTAAATGAATACAGGGAGTAAGTAACATGTCCTACTAAGACAGCTTAAAGGCCCTATCTCTTTATTCTGTCTCCTACAGGCTGTTGAGGGGAGATCTATGCCTGGCATACAGGCGATTGTCAGACCCCATTCTGATGGAACTCCTGCATATCCACAAAGCAAACAGCACCAAAAGTACCCATTCTAAAGACTTAAATCTTGCCTATGATATAAATAGGTCCTCTTGGAAAGATAAACTACTCTTTCTCTGGTGGAGACACCCCTTCCATTTGAAGCAGAGTTCCTCCCTAACCCAATTAAAGTGCAACTTGGACAATTGGATGGAGAACAGGAAATTCATCCCTAGTTTGGCACCTATGTCTCTAATGGACACAGGCAGCTTCTAAATGGTTCATCTTCCAGGCCCCTGTTTGTAAATGTTTCATCCCCCAAGCCCTTGCTTAAACTAATCAAGGATACCAGAACTTGTCAGACATTTGGAATGCATAGCTAGGCTTAATAAGGCATTTGTGGTCATTAGCCTAGTAAACACGTATAAACTATGAACCTATTTGCCCAGTTGCAAGTAGAACCTTTCTGCATGACTCTTTACATTATCAACATTGTGAATAATACTGTTATACTCTAATTCATAGGTCCATAGGTTCATAGGTTGGTACTAGGCTATCGGCCCTAGGGCCTATACAAGCCTAGCCATAACAATTCCCTGGATATTTCTTCCCACAATATTTACTTCCCTGGACCCCTGTCTAGCAGGGTGACTGACATGATCCCCAGTGTGAATTTCCTATCTCCCATCCAATCGTCAAGGTTCCTTTTGAAGAGGGCCAAGGAGGCACTCTGCTTGATGTATGGACAGTCTATTTCAGAGTATGGGGAGTCTCTGGGTCAGGAACCTATCCCTCCAGCATGTTTTGTTCATTGTGATGACAAGGTTTAGATCCCTGGAGCATGTGGCTCTGAGGGATTGGGATTTCTTTAAGTGGAGCATTTCCAACAGCTCAGGGTTTGACATGGCCTTGTATGATAAGGAGAGATCACCTCTGAGTAGACGATATGCCACAGACTATAGCTGGAGTTCTTTTAGATGGTCAGCATAGGGCATCTGCTTTAGGCCTGTGATTTTTTTGGTGAGGTATTTCTGCGGCCTTTCCAGCTCTAGCAGATGTCTTGTGAGGTACATACCAAATGTGGTGTTGCACTCTATAATGGGTCTAATGATGGGTGAGTACAGTGGGACAATGACCTCCTTTTTTCTGGATGAAAAGCCCTTAGTGATGAGGTGTGCCACATGGAAGGATTTCCTGACTGTTGTGGCAATGTGGTTATCGAAGTTGAGACCACTGTCCACCTGTGTCCCTAAGTCTCTCATCACACTTTTGGTGTTTAGTGTACTGCCACCTATGTGGTAATTCATGGGTACATGTTTCTTCCCAAAGGGGATAACTATACATGTCTTTGCATTAAGCTTGAGCCCATGGCTCTGGCACCAAGCATCTGTTTCTGTAAGGCCCTTTTCTACAATATCCACATCATTTGGGGATTCAGTAGTGGCTCCCAGTTTGTAGTCATCTGTGAACTTTGTTAGCCAGAGTCCCTTAGTGTTGGCCTGTACTTCAGAGAAGTAGATGCCAAACAAGAGTGGTCCCAGGGCTGAACCCTGAGGTATTCCACTTGTCACTTGTCTGGTGCTGGATTTGGAGTCGGCTACTGGTTTCTGTCAGTAAGCCAGTTGGCAACCCATTGAGTGACATAGGGATTTATTCCCAGATTAGCAAGTTTAACTATGATTCCAGAGTGGGGGATGGTGTCGAAGGCCTTGGCGAGGTCCAGATAGGCTGTGTGGACCACCTTACCCTCATGCACATCTCTGGAGACTGATTCAAAGAAGTCAATCAGGGTCAGGAGACAAGATCAGCCCTTCATGAACCCAAACTGGGTGGGATACAGTGTTTGAAGGTTGCTAATGTCTTTGTTTATAAGTTCCATGATAATGCGTTCCATGTCCTTGCAGATCAGGCTCGTCAGACTGCTGGGACGGTAGTTCCCGGGATCCAAGGTGGGTCCCCCATTGTGGAGTGGGATAACTGTAGCTGTGCTCCACTCAGTGGGCACAAAGCCTGAGGTGAGGCTATGATTAAACATGATGCTTAGGTGAGGTGCCAGTTCATTTTGTAGTTCATATGGTACACAGCCCAGGATGTCATCTGGTCCCATGGATGCTTTATTCTTAGCTTTTGAGAGTGCGGTTTCTAACTGTGGCCATGATTACCAGAATTTGATAATCTTTTGATATTGAGATAGGCCCTTTAGGGGTTGAGAGGGGGGATGAATTTGGCACTAAATTCATCTGCCAAAATATTGGCAATATCCTTGGGATCAGTATATTTAATGCCATTCTGTTGTACCTCAGAGCATATCTGAGCATTGTCATTTAGATTCTTGACATAACTATAGAATGCCTTGTGGTTGCCTTTGGAATCTTTGGCAATTTTATTTTCATAACTAGCTTTGGAGGATTTTATGAGGGATCTCAGCCTTTTACTGAGGCTGGTAAGGGAGTTTTTTGCATCCTGAGATTTTCCGCTTTTCTGCAATAGTTTATTTCTTCTGTTGTATAGTTTGTTTATGGCAGGGGACCACCAGATTGGCTTCCTTTTTTTGGAGGAGAGCATTTTGGTTCTATTTGGGATTGCATGATTCTTACACAAGTGGATGTGCTCATACAGTGCCTTAGTGTAGGATTCAGCAGTTGAACTTTCAGCTCCCGTCAGCATGAGACAATGAAGTTTGTCACTTCTAACTTGAGTAGCATGAAGTAGGCTTTGGAGAAGTTTTTTATAGAGGTTTCCTTACTGGGGGTGGGGGTGGGATGTGGATGTCAAGAGTGATTTGCTTATGGTCAGACCTGACCAATGAGGGGGTGACCATCTCCCCTGTTGGTAATGACCAGGTCTAGGATATTGGAGCCCCTGGTGGAACAATGGATTAGTTGATCCAGGGCATTGGAATTTATGAATTCCAAGAACCATTGGGAAAAGGTGTTGGTACCTGAGTAGTTTTCCCAGTTAATGGCAGGGTAGTTGAAATCACCCAGTATTAGGGTGTTTGGTTTTATCTTAATATTTTCCAGTATATTTAGAAAGGTGTAGTGAGAATCTTGGGGCATGGTGGGGGATCTGTAGCAAGCTACAGTTTGGATTGCAGTCTTACCTAGTGTTAGTTGCACCTGTAAAATTTCAGATGCATTGTGTTAGGCAACTAGCCTGGAGGTGTGAGTATCCTTGGTAAATATGTACACTCCTCCACCTTTTGTGTTTTGATCCTGGTTTGGTGGCCGAAATGTGGGGTAAGAGTTGTAGCCTGGTATTGCAGGGTTGCTCTCTGGAGTCTTGAACCAGTTCTTAGTTACTGCACAGATATCGATGTTCTCCATTTTTAGTAGTGCCTCAAGAGACTGCATTTTGAGGTTTAGACTTCTAACATTGAGTAGCATTACCTTCAGATTTTGCATGATTGTATCTGTTACTGTGGTGGTTTTGTCCTTTGAACCTTGCCTAAAAAAGGCACTATAGGGGTGGCAAGTGCTTTAGCCATTAACCTGAATCCCAGGGGTGACAGGTGCAGACCATCTCTGGCAAAGCATAGTGGTTTGTCGATCATGTCATCCCAGACAGACAGATATTGGATCCCCTTTGAATGACACCAGAAGCTTAGCCAATTGTTGAAGTCAATCATTTTGTCCTTATACTGTGGTATCATTCTGGGCAAAGGCAGGATGCTACTCAGGGCTAGAGTCATACCAGCCTGGGCCACATGATCCGAGAGCTCTTCCATGTCTCTTTTCATGTAGTTCAGGGAGGTACATCTCAAGTCATTCACTCCAACATGGACAATGACAGAGTCGTATTTGTACTTGTTGTGGAGTGACTTGAGTGTATGCGTTATGTGGCAGATCTTGGCACCCAACAGGCAGCTGACTGTAATTTTCCTCTTGTTCAGCCTGGTGAGTGGGACATCAGTGTGCCTAACTATAGAGTCACCTATGACTAAAGTGTTGGGTACGTTGCGTTTCCTTAGGGTCTGTTGTTGGGTGGCACACTGGTGTTGTTAGCTGTGTGTCACTTTGGTTGTGACTGGTGTTTGTTTGCATTTCAGCTTTGGAGGTCCTTGTTGCTTGGGCAGGTTAATGTTAAGGGCCTCCACATATGTGGGTTTGGTGTTGCTATGTATGGGTGTTGATGGTGTGGGTTTTGAAGGGCTATGTGTTGCTTCATCATAGAATTTTAAGAGGCTTGTACATTTAACGTACTTCAGTTCTATGACATTTTTTCACTGTTAGTTTGGGGAGTTTAATACAGTAGGTGACTAGTTTGTGGTCTGACTTGACCACTGAGGTGGATACCTAAGGGATGGTGCATAAAGAAGCTAAGTGTCCATGAACAGGATGAGTATATTCTGTTCTCTAGTAGATTCATTTGCAGTCCGGATCAAATCTGATTTTTTGCTCATATCCTACGTTGGTGGTGTAGGTCCCATAGTTAATCACTGGGTAGATAAAATCAACAAGAATAATAACATTTCTACCTACAGAGAATTTGAGAAGAATGTTTAGGAATATGTAGGAATATTGTGTGGTTTTCCAGAGATATGAAGAGAGTTAGATAGCCCATAACAAGCTGATGCTTAATCCTATTTAGTGTGATTTGAATCTCTGTAAGCACCACTTGAGATTCTCTAGGTATTTTTCCTGAGGTACTGCAGTCCCTAACAAATACAGAGATCCCACCACAGTTTTCATTTGGCATTAAAGGGGGCTATATGGGCACTTAAACCAAGTCTTTGTAACAGCAAAAACATGGATGTGCTGCAAATGCAGGTGGTCTTCCAGGTCTGGCAGTTTATTGTTTAGACTTCTACCATTAAGCATGGTATAACTGATCTAGTGGTAAATTAGATATGGAGGTTAGGTGGAGAAGTCCATTAGCTGGCCATGGACCAAAAGATGCACAATGGGGTAAATAAAAGATTTTGCCAGTATGAGCAAACCTTGGAATGAGATTTGCAGGCCATCCTCGGTAAAGCATATACAGATGTCTAGCATCTTATCCTATTTTGACACATACTGGTTCCCCCTAGAATGACAACAGGTTCTTAGCCAATATTTAAAGTCAATTGTGTTTTTTTTTTCTTAATATCAGTATCATTTTTGGTGATGGAAGGATTCCACTCAAAACTAGGCTCTTACCTGCATTTGTGACATGCATGGAGAGCCCTGTTATGTCTCTGTCTCTCAGTATTCCTCAAGGTTCTGTATGTCAGGACATTTACCACATTATGAATCACCACCATGTCATAAATATATTTGTACTGGCTTATGAGTACTAATGGTCTTTGTAACACTGGCATTCTTGGCCTTGGTAGACAACTCATGCTCACCTTGCTTCTGTCCATCCTCATGAGTGTCGAATCTGAAGATCTAATTATAGAGTCAGCATTCATTTGTTATGTTTCTATTTGTGATTTGATGAATGATTGGATGTAAATGGTCTAAAAGTTGCTGTTTCTTGGTGACTCTCATTAATGGTGCCACTAATCTGTGTTGTAGTGCTTGGTATACTCTGGACCTTGCACCTAATGTGCTGCTGTGGTTTGGTAAGGATTTTTTAGTGCCTCAGCATAGGATAGTTTAGTCTGAATATGGGCAGAGTGTGGCAGAGGTGAATGATGCTCATAGGTTGTGTTTGTTTGTGAGAGTGAGGCCTCAAATTTGGTTAACTGCTTGCATCTCTCATAAATCAACAACAAGTTAAATAAAAGATCATTATCTGTGAGCATCAGACAATTTGAAAAAAACAGAATACCTTGGGCAACAAAAAAAAAAAAAACAAAATACCTTGGGACCTGCCCGAAGAAGCAGTTTTTGACCTGTGAAATAAACATAATTATATAGCTATTCATGATTCTGAAGCTACTGTTTTTTCATTGTCTATGTCTGCATCAGGCAGTTCTTAGATTGCCTAAGTATACCAAAAACTATGACAATGGCAACAAAGGGTGAACTAGCTGAAATGCCTTCAGTTTTGGCCAAGAATAAGAGGTGTGTCAGGGATGGATATGAGAGTATACACTTGTTTTAGTCTCTAGATTAAAATATTTGATTTTGTAAATAAATAAAATCAGTAGATGAAGTTAGTAGTTGAGGGTAAAGTATAGTATTAATTGGGTTCCTATCAGTTCATTGAAACTTCAGCAGTTCGAACAACATATGTTCGAACTGTGAAGTTTGAAAACTGATTATCGTGAAGCCACAGAACACCGAATTCTTTCCCAAGGAAAGAATTTGGTGGGCCATTTCTGTGGCTTCACGATTTTCAGCACTGTGGTGGAAAGTTACGAGTCAGGTTCAGGTAAGTGTGCGATTGTGTGGACGTTAGGGTTAGGCCGCGGGTAAGGTGAGTTAGGGTTAGGGTGCGGGTCAGGTGAGTCTGCGATGGTGACGGACCTTAGGGTTAGGGTTTGGGTTAAGGTAAGTGGATAGATAGTAGTGTATGTACAGTTTAGTGTAGGGTTAGATGCAGGATTTTAAGTGTATGTGTGTGGATTGCTGTTTTTTTGGTGTGCTTGTGTTGTGTGTGTGTTTCTTGGAACAGCGATTTTTTTTTTCCTCTGGTAAAAAAATCGCTGTTCTAAGCCTTCAATGGCTTTGCACTTCGAAGTTAGAAGTTCGAACATATGATGTTCGAACTTCTGCCATTTTGTCAAAGTGATATAGACCCATATTAAGTAAATAAATAAATAAATACAATCAGTAGATGAAGTAAGTAATTGGGGTTAAAGTATTTGATAAAATAAAAAAATAAAAGCAGTAGACAGCAAGTTGTTTGGTCTAGACTGGCTATGTGAATAGCTTCATTCGCACAACTATGTTCCGCTGCTTAACTCTGCAATTAATACAGCTTAACTGGGAGGTGGAGTTCACTGAGGTTTCTAAGACAGAATTTGAAAGTCAAAGTGCCTGAGTCTACACAGGAGAGGAACAGAATCAGGAAGGGAAAGGTGGTGTTTTGCTCTTTGACTTGAAGAAGGCTTTTGATATGATAAGGTGGGAATTCCTATGGCAGCAAGGCAGGTAAGAGAAAGGTTCATACACTGAATACAGGCCAGAGGCAAAGACCCAGAAATTGAATTCTCATAAACAAAGGAATACCTAAGGAAACAAGATCGAAAGGGGGCCAGGGAGGTGGATGAATTTTTGCCAGATAAGTTTATGCTTGTGATCGATGAGCTGGCAATGGAAATCAAATACCATTTAACAATGCTTAAAGAAAAGGATAGGATAGAATCACAATTTGTGTTATATGCAGATAACTGCATATTAGCATCTCAATGCAACAATGTAAACCATAAGAGACACATTCAAGAAGTTTAAGGAAATGGTGGGACTCAGATGTAGCAACAAAAAGATAGTGGTAGTGAGATTAGAAAAATGTAAGGGGAATGGGGGAGTGGGCAAGATAAAAGAGGCAGCAGCTCTTCAAGTCCCAAAAATGGAAGGGGGATGGAGGAGTGGGTGAGATAAAAGAGGCAGCAGCTCTTCAAGTCCCAAAAATGGAAGGGGGATGGAGGAGTGGGTGAGATAAAAGAAGCAGGAGCTCTTCAAGTCCCAAAAATGGAAGGGGGGTGGAGGAGTGGGTGAGATAAAAGAGGCATGAGCTCTTCAAGTCCCAAAAATGGAAGGGGGATGGAGGAGTGGGTGAGATAAAAGAAGCAGGAGCTCTTCAAGTCCCAAAACTGGAAGGGGGATGGAGGAGTGGGTGAGATAAAAGAGGCAGGAGCTCTTCAGTTCTCTAAGGCTGTATGTTGGGACCACAGTGAAAGAAAGAGATTATAGTTAGAGACCTAGAAAAATGGAAAAATGTAAGTGCTACTCTCCAAACAGGGTAAGAACACTCATACATTGCCTGGGAAATGAATGCATTAAGGGTGATGATGCCACTAATAATCCTTCAACTATTCTGCAATATACAAATACACCCCCCTCCCCAGGGACAAAAGAAGTCTATAACAAATACAAAAAGAAAAAGAAGACTGTATCAATAAAGACAAGGGGAAGAGAGCAAAAAAGGTAAAAATGAGAAATAGTGTCAGACTAGGTGCTGGTGATGTGGTGTTGTACGTTCTAATTAGATACACATGATGTGGGAAAGTAAAGAAATAAGGCAGGTTTAGACAAGATCAAATGGGCAACAAGGACAACTTTGCCACATGATAGGGATGTCCAATTTGTTTATTTCAGATTCTGACTCAGGTTGTTATACTAAATGTGAAAATCTATACTTGAATAAGAGTTACTCTATTTTTATTATTAGCCATCATCTTTAAATTCTGGAAGAAAGTGGATCAGCACTGGAAAACATATTTCTTGCCTACTTGGCAGAGCCTTAGTACTTGGTTAGGAAGAAAAGTGAATACAAGGGTGTGGTCAAAGCTTAAATTTTATATATATATATATATATATATATATATATATATATATATATATATATATATATATATATATATATATATCTATATATATATATCCCGTGGTGGTGGTGCTGTGGTAGCATGTCTGGTTCGATTCTCAGCTACAGCGTCTTCTGCGTGGAGACATGCATGAATGGGCGTACCTTCGTTGAAGGTTGTGCATCAGGCCGGCAAGCGATGCGTAAAATCAACTGCCAATCATTAGCGGACGGAGTTCCACTGTGGCGAACCTAACCGGGAAAGGAAAAGCCGAAAGACACAAACCAATATATATATATATATATATATATATATATATATATATATATATATACATATATATATATTTTTTTTTTTATGTTTATGTTCTAAAATATTTAAATCAAGAAAAATGTTTTATGTTATAGAGCTATGTCTTAACTTAGACACACTAAAGGTTGCTCTTGCTTGTGATGGTAATGGAAACTTGAAAAGTATTAACCAGTAAGGGAAAGCATTGGTTGCATTATCATTAGACTTGGCATGATTGATGCTATATCAGTGTGGGGTGTTGTTCTAAGTAATTTTGTTTATTACATGATACATTATTTATTTCACAGCTTAGGCAATGAAGTTGCTCTAATAATTTTATTGTATATAATACATTATTAATGTCTTTTTGTTGTATGCTCAGTGTATGTAAGAGTGTTAAATATGATGCAGTAGACATTTATATTGTGATAAGTGCACCATATCCTTAAGTATGCACTAACACATACAATCTTTGAGTAGATACAAGCAGGAGAGAAGCTGAGACATACAGAAGTCTATGAAGGACATGAATGAAGCAACACTAAAATAACTGGGATGCGTGAAATGGGGTAATGGTACCCTCATAAACTATGGGGACCAGAAAGGCAGGAGGGAAAGATACGGTAGAATGATGAATTCGGAGGAGCTCAACAGGATGATATGGTATACAGAGAAAAAGTTGGTGGGGAAAGATTTAAAACAGTGGAGGAGTTAATACAGAAATACAGAGTACCAGA
Source organism: Protopterus annectens (assembly GCF_019279795.1). Lineage (NCBI taxonomy): Eukaryota > Metazoa > Chordata > Ceratodontiformes > Protopteridae > Protopterus > Protopterus annectens. The sequence continues at coordinate 745,062,324 of NC_056725.1, read as the reverse complement.
CGTAGAGTGGAACAGACCAGAAGGGAGGAGAAAAATAGAAAGGATGGAACCCTGGGGGAAATGGAAGATGTTAGAGAGGCAAAGGACCAACAAGAGCTATGAATCACTAATGGAAAGAACAAGACAAGATCAAAGAAGAAAAAATGATAAAGAATTGGGAAAGGGTACAATGATGGAAGGAAGGTGCAGGACAGTTGCAGAAGTCAATTCAGGCAGTGAGGCACATGTGGAGAGTATATGGAGTGGGAGGCTACAAATACGTCATAGGTGGTATCTGTCCCCCATGAGATTGGTAAAGGAAGACATCAAGGGTGATATTAGGGGGTGACAGGAGGAAGAGACAGGAAGGATGCACATGTTCTGGGTTTATGGGTGTGCTTTAAAAGTCTGGAAGCAAGCAAGAAAGATATGGTGAGACATAGTTTAAAAGGAATCAGAGCATACCTGAACATTTTGTATATGAGGCATAAAGAAAGAGAAAATCATCTGGTAAAAAAAAGAACTGAGCATTATTGGACTGATGAATACCTACATGTTGATATGCTAGATAAACTCTGCTGACATAACATAAACCCATATGGAGTTCAATGACTAGACAACTGTCTCTCTGATATAAACTGCTCTCTTCAGGAAGTGGGTACATCCAGAGGTGTGTCAATTGTGGGGTTCCACAGGGCTCTCCTGGGTCACCTGCTGTTCAACGTCTACTTCTTAGAAGTGAAAGCACATGTGAGGAACTGTGGATAACTTAGTTTGCCAATGAATGCAGACTGAACTAAGTTGTAAAATCCTACTTAGTGATTCAGATACTCCAGCACAGCTTGGAACAGATCAGTGCCTGCTATGTTAGTCATGAGCCCCACCTTAAATCAAAAAGAATACAGTACATTAACCTTTGGGCAAGACATTACTTCTTCCCTTTACCACATTGCTGGTACCTCTCTCAAAACAATATAATTATCTGGGGCTTGGATACCTTCATTTATTACAATCTTTCATTTGATTACCATGTTTTAGTTCTGGATAGGAAGCCATTCTACCCGTCGTATCTGATCTGTAAGGATATTGCATCTACAGTAGGTCTAATGCACTCTTGGATCCCTATATTATTGCCTTCTTTAAATATGTTCTTGACTATGTTGCCCTTCTTTTGAATATACCTCACAAAGTACCTTGACAAGCTTGAAAGACCCCAAAGGTTTCAGAACAAGTAGATTTCTGAGCTCCACAATCTAAGCTACCTCAAAAGACTAAATGCCGTATCTGTCTATTCTGTTTATATGTTTATATAGACCCTGGAGGGGTGATATGTGTTAACTCTTTTGTCTGCTGAAAGTTTTTAGAAACAATGCTTTGTATATGTAGTGTACATGACATATACCTGACTACACCCTTGGGTATATTATCACATTCTTCTAAACCTGCCATCACTCAGAAGTTCTGAGAAAGGTCATTAACATTTGCTCTGCTCTCAAGACAACAAAAGTCTTTGCTTTGGTATAAATGGAGAATTCAAAAAACATGTTTTGGTAGATATTTTTCCATTTGAGATTTATAAACAAAAGTGTTCTTACTGATTCTTGTCAAAAGAATTTTAACTATTAGGAGCAGACAGCAAATACATTCATGGTATAAAACATAGTGCAGTTAAGCACTTATGTATGATAATTAGTCAGTTTAGTGACTAAGGATAATTTAATTGGGACTCCAAGATGGCTCCCTAACATAAATGCAAAACTCATAATCGTGAATGCAGAAATTAAAAACAAAAATGCATTTCTGAAAAAAAGCCAGTGAGTCTTAAAACTCACCACATTGCCATAAAGCGATTTTGTGATGGGGCTTCAAATCCCTGCACTCACTGACATGCCAGATGCCTGCTACTATCTACTAACTCTGAAATTGCTGTAAGAGGGCATACTCTGAATTACCACAATTACAAACATAGTAAGCATACTTCCCTTTTCACATAATTAATATCTGTCTTCAAAGGATTGAAATTGTGATCCTTAATCTTGCCACCTTCATTAAAACCTAACAAGCTTTAAAAAGCACCTCAAGCACCAACTATCAGTTAAACACAAATGTGCCTCACTACTGAATCACAGATATAAACATGCGGTATATGGGACACCTTTCAAGGTCCTCAGAATTATTGTTAACATAAAATGCTACTGAGCAGTTCAGATGATATGCATCACTGGTTTTAATAGGTTTGGAAACATCTCACTTCTTTTTATGAACAAGATAAGTCATGGGTATTTGGCCATTTAAAAATAAAAATAGACTGCATATTTATTGAGGTCAAGTCCAGCATCTTACTGTCCATAATTTCACTGAAATCTGATAAACTTAAATGGCATGCATAGAAATACAAATATTTCAAGTAGTGGCAATAATGCCCTTCTAGCCTGCCAATATACCAAAACATTTCTTCCCATTATAAGTGTCCACGATATTCTTAAAAATATCTAAAGTAGTCCTTGCTTTAATGAAATTTGGTAGTCTATTCCATGCATCAGCCCCTCTCTCAGAGAACCAATTAGTTCACTTCTCATTCCTATAGAACCTTCTACATAGGTTATCTCATGATTCTCTAGTACTTTTTGATAACCCCAAACATTCCCAGATATAGCTATCTAAGTGTCCTGTATACCTGATTGAGGTCTTCTCTTAAATATCTATGTGAGACACTGCACAAGTTCAAATATTTTATTTTTTCATAATAACTTAAATTTTCACATCCATGGATGTCCTTGGTATATTTCCTAAGTTCATAAATTCATAGATTCATAGATTGTAACTGGGCTAATGATCTGGGGGACCTTTCTAAGGCTAGGCAAGTTTTCCTGAAAGAATGATGACATCCTGTATCAAAATAGTACATCGACAGCCAGGCATTTATAAGCTACCTCTGTCCATAAGGGACATGGGTGCCAGGCCCGGTGTAAATTTCCTGTTCCCCATCCACTGGTCTAGCTTGTACTTAAATTGGATAATACATGAATTCAGCTTCATATAGATTGGAAGCTTGTTCCATAGGAGGGGCAGTCTCTTGGGATAGATATCTGTCTGTACAGCATGCTCTGTTTAAGTCACAGAAAATTTCAGTTCCTTGTAGTTCTGGTACTGTTTGGCTTATGAGTATGCAGGAGATTCATAAATGTGGGGTTTGTGGATGCCTTGTAAGCCAGGCACAAACCACCCCTCAGCAATCTTTAGGAGACTGAGTAGAGGAAAAGAGCTTTAAGGCACTCTGCATAATGTAGGTTTCTTATGCCTTGTATTCATTTTGTAAAGAACTTCTGAGGTCATTCCAGTTGCTGCATATGCCTGGTCAAGTACATGCAGAAGGGAGCATTGTACAATATGATTGGTCTGATATGGGCAGAGTTCAGCGGGATAATGACATTTTGGATCTAGATGCCATGTTCTTACATAGAAATTGCACAATATAAATGGATTTCCTTACCACTGTTATCACTCGGTGGTCCAAGGTAAGGCTACTGTCTATGTGCATACCAAGATGCCTGACCACTAGGTTAACTCTTAGGGTTGTATTATCAACATGGCAATTAGCTGGGATGTTTGACTTCCCAAAGGGTGCACTTATGCATTTCTTAACATTGAGTCTAAGAATAAGGCTTTGGCATCATTTGCTTGTCAGAAATAGGTCTTCTTGAAGAATGCTAGTGTCTGCAGGGGAGTTGATGATAACTCCCAGCTTCCAATCATCTGCAAACTTAGTGTGCCATAAACCTTCAGTGTTTGCTTCCACTTCAGTGAAATAGATGCTGAAAAGGAGCAGGCACAGTACCAAGCCCTGGGGTACTCTGCTAGTGACTGGACTCCTAGTGGAGGTGGCTTCACCTATTTTGACCTCCTGGGTCCAATCAGTGAGCCAGTTGGCTGTCCAGTGGGTGATAAAAGAGCTTATACCTAATTTAGTGAGCTTTTCTATAATGCCTGAGTTGAATATTTTATCAAAAGCATTGGCTAGGATGGGATAAGCTATGTTTACAGTCTTGACCTCATCCATTGCTTTAGTGACCCTCTCAAAGAAATATACTCGATTTAATAGGCATGTCCTTCTTTTAACAAAAATGAACTGTGATGGGTCCAGCATTTCCAGGTTACCTATGTCCTTGTTTATCATATCCATGATGATTCTTTCCATGGCCTTAAATATGAGGTTGGACAGATATTATGGGTGTGTAGTTACCCAGATCTGTGGTTTGATCTCCTTTGTGCAAGGAAATGAATGTAGCAATCTGCACTCCTTATGCACAAAAGCTGATTGTAAGCTCCATTTGAAAAGTGAGTCAAGTGGACCACAGAGATCACATTTCATGCTATTTAATAAGCATCCCAGGATGTTATCAGAGCCCATCAATGCAGTGTTTTTCACCTAGAAAAATGCACTGAAGATTTGTCCCCTAGTAATGGTTGGGGAGATTGTGGTATGCAGTATTTACTTTGGACTATCATTAGGAAGTGGAGGTAAATATTTGAGCTGAACCTGTCAGCCTAAAGGTTGGCAATGGCCTCTGCTGCAGTGTGGATGATGCCATTTAAAATAAGTTCTGCACATTGTTAGGTATTTCAATTGAGGTTATGGGCATAGCTGTAGAAAACTTTGTGGTTGTCCTTTACCTGAGATGTGATTTTATTTTCAAATTTAGTCTTTGAAGTGTTAACAAACCCTCTTAGCTGCCTGTTTATATTGGTCAGGTTTTTTTTAGTACATTGGGCTTTGTTCCTCGTACACTTGGCCAATATTTATCCACTGTACTCTTTCCAGTTTACTTATGCTTGTTTACTTATAAGGTTTACAAATTATTTCATACTCATGTTTGGGTCTAATGTAATTAACAAACAATTGCTTCATCATTTCTGATTTCCTAGACTTTATAAATCTAGTTCTGTAACTAACATTAACAAATTGGTTGATATGCGTAGAAAAACTTTAAGCTGGATCTATCCATATAGTCATGTTCTTAAATGAATTTATAGTTTCAGTCACTGTGCTGTATTAAATATTCAACTTTCAATGTCTCCCAAATCTCATTTGCTTAATTTTTGATGTATTTATCAGCATATTATTCTCCTGTGCCCAAATGGTCAGTTTAGTTAAGTTCTTTTGCTGGCATACCCTGTCTGTAATATATGTAATCAATTTACCTATTTTCAAGTCATAAACATAAATCCTGTTGAACACCTCAGATGAAAAAGATAGATATGAAAGATACATTCTAAAAAAGTATGGTCCTAGGACAGAACCCCGTGGGACATCCTCACTGTAACCTCAAATTTCACATATCCGATTGCTATATGATCATTGCCTTGTCCTATTTGTAAGCCATGCAGCTATCCATCTACTCAAGAGTACATCAATACCCAGTTGTTTTAATTTATTGATCAGTGTATTGTGTATGACCCTATCAAATGCTGAAGTTAAATGTATATAAATTACATCACAACGCAATTTTTCATTATACTATATTGTTGTAGAGCATCATTTTACAGGTGGTAATAGATCTGTTTTCAACATACACATTTGATATATGGTTTCAAGTCCCAAGCTTTCCAATTCTGACAATAATTTATCCAATATAATCTTTTTGATTATTTTTCCACAACATGAAAGTAAACTTATGGGTCTTATGACTCTGGGTTTGCCCTACTTCCCTTTCCTTTAAAGACAGGTTTAACAAGTGCATGTCTCCATTCATGAAGAATCTCTCCATAGTGGTACTGTAAGCTCATTCCAAAGTACTCTCAGGTCATTATTATTAATTCCATCTCATCCCTGCACTTTGTTTGGATTCAGTTTTCATAGATCTGTTTCAATATAAGCTAATCTGATTTCAGTATCTGAGGTTATTGGAATGTTAGTAGTACAATTTATCACTGCCTTTTATGTATATATATATATACAATTTGTTGTGTCTGAGATTACATTTTAGAATCTACACACAGTTTATCAATTTGTATGTCTTTACTCCAACCATATCTTATGTATTCATAAAATGTTTTCCTATTTTGCTCAATATCTATATATAAGTTTTCTTCAGTGTTCTTTATCTTGTCTCACACTATGTTTAACTTGTCTTCCAGCTTGTTTACTTCAGTTTTCAAAGTCATAGTTTGACCTGTTTTCCATTTCTTGTATTTTTTGTCTCTCATCTTAGTTAAGTATCTTGCACTTATGGAACTATATCCTCCTGAAATTGTGTACTTAGATCCTGTTGTTAATTTATTTTTGCATTCAGACAATTTCTTTTTCAAAACTTTCCAGAGTCCCACTGCAGTTTTCCCACTAAACACCTCACTCCAGTTAGTTTTACATAGTGACTGTTTTGCTTCCAGATAATCTGTTACTAATTTTCTGTGCATTTGTTTAGATTTCAGTTTGGCAGAATTATCTAGCAAGAAATTAGCCATTATAACCCCATGATTAGTGCACATCAACAGTGGTAAAAGCTGACAAGATGTAACAGTAATTTCTTTAGGAACACAAAGTCTAGTGTGTTCATTTCCCTGGTAGGCTTTTTTACAATCTGAAGCAATTCTTGCTCTTGAACATATTTTGTAAATAATTTCTTTAATAATGTTGTTGAATCAATATTATTCCAGTCTGTTTCTGGGAAATGTAAGTCTCCAGCCACTATTATTCTTCACACCTTTGTTTCCTGCAAGAAATGTATGACTTTTATGTTATCAGCACTTGACTTTAGCACACTCTGACAATTGTTACATGTTCTAGGGTTGCCTTTATTGTCACAGGTATACAATCTACAGTATTGATGTTAACACTGAACATGTAACAGACACAGGTCTCATGACAATCTTTAATCCCTGTCATAACACTTATACTGAATTTTTTGTTAGATTGTCTTTTACAGTAAAAGCATTTATACCCTGACAGAACTAGTTTCCATTCATTGTTTTTTATCCATGTTTCCCAAACAATAACACCATCATTATTATGGGAACATAGCAACATTTCCAATAAAAATCTTTATTATTAATGTTCCTAGCATTAACAGCCATCAGAGATACATCAAATGGTGCTATTTGTGAACTGTTATTTTTGACCTTGGAATAATTCTGCCTTATGTTTGTGAAATATTGCAAAATATCTTCTGCAAATATCTTTCCCCTGAGCTTGACAAATGTACACATGCTGTCCAAACACATGTATCCAAAATTAGACCTGGATGCTCTACACGTTTCCATTTTTTTTAAATAGTGCATTTTTTCATGTAGGTATCTACCCCAACATCTTTTCATTCACAGTGTCATGATTCTCCTTTTTATAAGTGATTTGTGAAAAATGCATCCTGACACCTGTACAAGCTATACCATTTAAGAGGGCTGTAAGTTCCCTACTAACAGTCAGAGAGTCCTTGTAGATTTGATCATTTGTGCCAAGATAAATAAAAACAGATCTGTACTTTCTTACATCCTTTATTTTTGAAACAAGTACAGAGCAGGCTAGCAAGTACGGTAGATGCACGGATAAACCAAACGTGATGAAAAGAGAAATAATCCAGCACCCTGAGCATGAGTAGCAATAAAAAACTTTTATTATGAACCAAACCGGTCTCAGCAACTAGCTTTCTTCAGTGGCTTGTTTGAAAACTCACAATAAGTCATATTTATAGGAAATACTAACTGAGTGACCTGACATCACTTCCTGTATACCAACAATATAACCACAAAAAAATATTGATATTGTAAATAGACAGTGAATAAATGCCAAAGTTAGAACATACAATGGATTTAGACAAATAATGTTATTTAGTTGCGGCCATCCATGAACCAATAATGTGGAATGACATGTAGATACTAATAAATATAATAACCTACATGCAAATGACCAAAAAATATTCCTGACCTAATACAGTTGTTAATATAATATAATAGTGATAAATAACACTATATAATTCATTGCAGTTTGTCATTAAGACCTGGTGGAAACAAACCACCTAGTTTGACTATCCATTTGGTTTCCTTGTTATCCAATAATTTGTGCCATCCTGTTTTATACATTCTGTTACCAACAATTCTGTCAATACAAATAAAAGAAAATTGGTCCCTTTTGTGTATGATAGAATGTTTGTATAGTGCATTGGTAGGCCTAGCATTTCTGATATCCCCTAAGTGTTCAGAAATGCGAATACGAAACTGTCTAGATGTTTGTCCAATATAGAAGGCCCTGCATGTGCATGTAGCTAGATAGATCACCCAGTCTGTACTACAATTGGCAAAATGTTGGATATCATAAATCTTGCTTGTGTTTTTACCAGTGAATTCTTTGGTGGTGAAAACAAATTTGCAAAAGGCACAATGACCACAAGGGTGACAACCAGTTAATTTATCCCCCAAAATAGTGGTCTGAATCCTAGAAACTTCCTGGAAAGTGTTTTTTTTATAATATGAAAAGTGTGATCCTAAGGTTTTGCCTTTCCTGTAAGAGAAGAGACATCTGTTATCTAACCATTTTGCTAGGTGTTTGTTGTTAGTTAATATGTTCCAGTGATGACTGATTATGTCTTGTAATTGGTAGGTGTTTCTACCAAAGGTGGTTACTAGCCTAGGTGTCTGGTCTGATGATTGAGCAGTCTTAGGTTTATAACATAACAGGGAATCACTGGACAAGTTGGCAGTAATGCCAACTGCCGAGTGAATGTCCGAAGTGTGATAACCCCACTGTGTGAATCTGTTAGAAAGATCATCCTGGCAACATCTGAGGTCAGAGTTCGATGAACAAATTCTCTTAATCCTAATAAACTGGGATTTGGGAATATCCATTGTATGTTCTAACTTTGGCATTTATTTACTGTCTATTTACAATATCAATATTTTTTTGTGGTTATATTGTTGGTATACAGGAAGTGATGTCAGGTCACTCAGTTAGTATTTCCTATAAATATGACTTATTGTGAGTTTTCAAACAAGCCACTGAAGAAAGCTAGTTGCTGAAACCGGTTTGGTTCATAATAAAAGTTTTTTATTGCTACTCATGCACAGGGTGCTGGATTATTTCTCTTTTCATCCTTTATTTTTGATCCTGGCAAGCCTAACACTTTTCAGTGTTGACTATCTTCTCTGCAAATGTAAGTATCATTTCTTCTAATAATTAAATCGCCAATTACAAGAATATCTCTTTTTTTACCAGATCTGAAGAATCTTTAACTTCTAATTCAGTAGTATTTGTTCTATCAGTTCTTACAAAGGAATAATCTTCATAACCATTAGTCTTATTAATCCCATAGTTTTCATTACATTTGTTAAAATTCAGTTCTCATAAAGCTGGTTTTGTAGATCCACAGCTTGAGCCGTTATGGTTTGTCAGTGCTTTCATGTTCAGTTTTGATTTCTTTCTTTTCACCTACCGCTTTACTCTTTTTTTCTACATTTTCTTTTGGATAAAATTATGCTTTTTTTCTGTAGGCTGAAGATTTTCTGGAAGAAAATGTTATCATTCCTTGTAATCTGTATGTTACATAATAAAGCAGTGTCCTTTCTAGTATGTACGCTCTTTACTTTATAGACGTCAATCAGTTTCTTTTTCTTTCGTGTTATCTTTTTGTGAATATTTTCCTTCCTTTCTTTTTTTTATTTTCTTCTATATGCTCTGAGTCCCCAAGCTGATGAGTACCTGCATCCAGAATTCCAAAGTAATCAGTGGTATTATCTTGTTCAACATGAGTTAAGTGATATTATAGACAATGGACACTAACTTTCCTAAATGTGTTCTATTTGCTCTTTGCCTAACATTATCTCACCAGTCCAGTCATTAATATATTAACAACAGTTCTCCAAGCTGTACTAATTGCTCAAGAGCAATTATCATCAGTAAGTCTAGATTTGCTACTAATAATGTTAAGCAAATCCTGCAGCTTTTGACATGAGGAACACAGATCACCATTGTTATCAGATGTTACCTTTAAATATACATAGCATTTAATACACTGTGCAAGATACTAGTTCTTTATCAAATCATTGATGGCATAATTGTTTAAGGAATCCATATTTAGCTGCAAATGAAAAAAGAATTCTAAAATAAAAAGGATAATCAAAATCAGTTACCACAGAATTCATGAAGATTTAAATAATCTTTTATGACAAAAATAATACAAGCAATATAAAACTTAATATTAAATTAAGTAGAATGAGGTTGTTGCTCTGACAGTACCAGTTGTGAAAGTCATGCAAAAGCTGGAATTCCTTTACCTCACAGGAGCTTCTGCTCACTAACATTCACAGTCACACCTTTTTTTAACAGTAGAAATCAATAAAATACAAGCTCATACTCTGGTAAATTTTCATCTTCTTACAAACAGTGAAAAACTGTAGTAAAAAATAAAATATAAATCAGAATAACTCTTCTCTTGCCAGGCAACTTTGCATTCAATCACAAACCAGCACAGGATTGTTTAGATAAGCTCTAGACTGTCCTATCTGCAGTCTATGTGAATTTATTGTTGACTAGTCTCCTTGGGATGGCTGGAGTTTGGCTCTCTAAAACGTATCCCTTTCTAACAACAAACAGAGAAAATAAAGGTAAAAGAACAAAGTATAAATCAAAGTAAATCTTTGTGTCTACAAGTTATCTCTTTCTTTTTACAAGCAATGAAAAATAGTGGTAAAAAAATAAAATTTAAACCGAAGAAACAGCTGCAAGTTACAGGAAGAACTAGAATCAGGAACCGGTAATATCGTAAAAAACAAATTTAATTTCCGCTTTCGTCACAACTTCTTCAGAAAACACATGATACTTTACATTAATCAGTATATATAGTCATATAAAAAACAATTAATCAATTACTAATACAAAAAAATCCATTTAAAAGTATATACATATATATATTGTTTATATTATTTATGTGCTAAAACAAGCCTTTAATTCCAAATCAAAGTTACTTCTGTTTTTGTTTACATGTAACTTACGGTGTTTTAAAAAACATTTAAAATTTATACTTTCATTCAAACCAGGAAAAACATCGGATTTTAATTTTATTTGCCATAGACATTCCCGCTGTTCTATATAATTCTTATGAGACACACATATATGGTGGGATCTATCAGATAAATCTTTTCATAGTAAAATTTATAGAAAACAGACCTTTACCAATGGCTATTTACATTTTAACAGTGGCCATCCCACTTATATGAAGAAAAACATCCCTAGAGGACAATTTATCCGAGCCTGTAGAATGACATCTAAAGATGAAATGTTGATTAATGAATTTCATTTTATAGTCACATTATTTTTACAAAGAGGGTATGATCAGTCATTTTTATTTAACACTGGGGAAGAAATATACCACAAAAGGTCTACTAACTTCCCTGCAATTATTCATGACTGTCATGGCATTCACAAAAACAATAATTCTAATAGGAGCCCTGAGCAGTTAGTGTGTACCTTTGACATAAGTAGTGATTACGATCACATTAAAAATATTTCTGAAATAATTGGAAGGTCATACAAGGCAATAAGGATATTTTACGTACTTCAGGATCTGAACCATATTTTGTTTTTCAAATGGAATACCCTTAAAAATATTTTGAATGTAACCAGAAGCATTCCGTTACCTCTATTAGTAAGAAGGGCATGTATCGATGTCAAAATTGTCAAGTTTGTAGATATATTCATGAGGGACCTTATATTGATGTTGTCAGTTCCAATAGGGTTTTTGAGATTAGTGACTACATAGATTGTAATACTGAAGGGGTAGTTTACGTTGGTGTATGTTCTTCTTGCACAGCTTTTTACGTGGGTATGACCACGAGGTCATTAGCAACTAGGATCAAGGAACATTTATATGCCATAAAAACTAAAGATTTGAATAATGCGTTATACAAACATTCCATTTTATGCCCTAATTTCAAAAAATTTTTATTTTCTGTTTTAGAAAAGTGTAAATTGGATGGTAGGGCTGGTGATCATAAGAATTATATAGAACAGCGGGAATGTCTATGGCAAATAAAATTAAAATCCGATGTTTTTCCTGGTTTGAATGAAAGTATAAATTTTAAATGTTTTTTAAAACACCGTAAGTTACATGTAAACAAAAACAGAAGTAACTTTGATTTGGAATTAAAGGCTTGTTTTAGCACATAAATAATATAAACAATATATATATGTATATACTTTTAAATGGATTTTTTTGTATTAGTAATTGATTAATTGTTTTTTATATGACTATATATACTGATTAATGTAAAGTATCATGTGTTTTCTGAAGAAGTTGTGACGAAAGTGGAAATTAAATTTGTTTTTACATTACGGTTCCTGATTCTAGTTCTTCCTGTAACTTGCAGCTGTTTCTTCGGTTTATTTGTTCCATTTGGGTGCTTGTTTTTGTGTTTTTGGCTGTTTACCCAAAAAATAAAATTTATTTATTTAATGACACTTGATTACCCTGGAAAGTTCATCTGGGCAGAAGCCCACTTTCAGAAGAGGTCTGGGGAGAAAAATTCCAAACTATTACAAAACACTTTACGAAAAATTATTTTACAGTCTTCAAAAATAAAACAAAAACTTCTGCAGTTTAAATAATTATAACAAATTAGGCAATATAAAAACATTGGTTAAGAACTGATACAAGGTATATGACAATCATTTAATATTTATAGAAATTTTAGTGTGCAGAGAAATTAAAGGTAGGTTAGTTTAATACAAATAGTAAATCCAATATTAAGTGAGGGAAAAGCCAGTTTATAGTATATTTAGACAGAAAGGCAGGGAAGAGAATTAGCAGTAAGGAAGCAATTGAGGAAGGGAGAGAAATGAGGTATAAGGAATGAAAAGGTACTAGTTTACATCTAGGGATATAGTTTATCCTGGTTTTGACCAATAACATACCCTGATTTTAGCTGGGAAGTCTTTCACAGTGGTTTTGAAAGATGGGAGGGAGGGTATAAACCTAATAGATACAGGTAAGGACTTCCAGGGCTTAACATCCTTGTACGAGTACAGACAATGCCCAGCAGATTTGCTAGGTCTATAGACACACAGGAGTTTTTGGTCACTGGATCACAATGACTGACTGGAAACAGTTGTGTAGAATGTATTCTTAATGCTGGACAGGCAGATGAATGTTGCATAATTTTATAGGTGGTAAGAAGTTGTGCATATGTTAGTTGATGAGATAGTTCTAACCAATTTAGGCTTTTCAGTGCTATACAGTGGTAGGTTCTGAAAGGAATATATGCTGCAAATTTAGTAACTTTGTTACAGCATTGTTCAAGTTTTGATTTTTGTGAAGCCTGGAGGTTAGTAAGGATGGGAGCACCATAAAAAAGAGTGGAGAGAAGATAAATAGTGGCAAGTGTAGTTTTAGTTGCATCGTTGAGAAAGTTTTTGGCTCTGTAAAGCATCCCTAGTTTTCAATGATTTTGTTCTGCAATTTTGTATATGCAGGTCGAATGTAAGATTATCATCCACTATCACATCTATTAGATTGCTATGAGAAGTGACTTAAATGGCTGTATTATCAAGAGAGAGGTCTTTAAATTTTGTTTTTTCATGACAGAGGGATTTGAGGAAAAAACGAATAGTCTTTTTTTGGGTTAAGCATGAAATGCGAGTTTTGAAGCCATGTTTCAGTGGCTGTTAAAACTTCCTGACTAAGAGGTGTACCATGTTGTCAGATCTGCAAATGAGAGTGGAATTGTTGGTATATTGTATTAGACTGATCTTTTGTGTGGAAGTACAGAGGGCGTTGGTGAAAATGTTAAAGAGGAGAGGACCTAGGAAAGAGCCTTGTGGTACACCGGTGGTGACTGAGTGGTAAGGAGAGAGCATGGAGTGCTGTTTTACAAACTGATACCTTTAGGACAGGTAGCTTTTGAACCACAGAAGGGTGGGCTGACAGAGAAAGAGAGCTCTAGTGAGGACATTTGAAGTAGAAGTTTGCTGTAACAAACTGCGTCAAAGGCTTTAGACAAGTCTAGAAATAAGGAAGAGACTAGTTTCCCATTATCTCAAAATTTATTGACAGTATCTTTATAGGTTAAAAGGGCACTGCTGGTACTATGGGAAGGACAGAACCAGAAGATAGTCTAGCAATTGTTTTTGAATACATTTTTCCAGTATTTTGGTGAGGGGAGATAAAATTGCTATAAGTCTAAAGTTATTAATGTCTGTTGCATTTCCTGCTTTGTGTAGAGGGACAATGTGTGACTTTTTCCAGAGAGAGGGAACGTGGGATTCCTGGATTGACTTATTTATAAGGATTGAAACAGGGTAAGTAATGTTATTGCCTGCTATTATTAGGTACTCACATGAAGGTCATCAGCTGAAGAAGAGCACAGTTTAAGTCTGTTTTAAGAGTAGTTTTATTTAGGATGTGGGCAAAGGTTTGAAGGTGAAAGTGGATGTGGCAATATGTAGCTGTTGGGCAGGGTTGAGATTAGATGTTGAGGAATCCTTGGTTAGAAATGTTAAACTATCTATAAAATAAGAGCTGAAGTGTACTGAAGTTTTGAGTAGTGAGTTATTGGGAGAGGAGTTTGGGTTGAATATTTGGCCAGGATTTAATTTCTTTAATGGATGTCCACATTTTTTACGGTTATATTTAGTATTATTCTATAAGTTATTATAGTATAGTTTTTTGTCTTCATTAATTTGTGTTTGTTTGTGTGATTGCAAAGCATCCTGATGTTTTCAAGAAAAAAATGTATTAGGTGATGTGAATGTCAATGGGTTGGACATAAACTGTAACTCCTCTACATCTAGCATGAATTTAAATGGCGTCACACAAGCCCCACACATTATAGCAAGACATCATTTAATATTAACATAATTGTTATGTTTTTTCCCTATTCTGCATTAACATTCTACTCTTTTTACTAGCCAGATTGCATTGTTTTCAGTCTCTTCCTTCTAGGAGGTACAAGGCTAATTAGGATATTTAGAAAAGTTGTACTGAATTCAATTACAGCATCATCTAAGGAGAGGAGTTTTATGAAGTTCCAGTTAAAAGATAATATTGTAATAATGAATATTTCTGTGTTAAACTTGGAAAGGTTATGTGTTGTTTTATAAATATGCTGTTTAACTGGATGTATGAGATGTCTAGTTATATAGATTGGGAGATGATCACTGAAAGAGAATGACATTATACCTGTGGTGGAGTATTGGCTAGGGGCTGATACTAGGATCTAGTCTAACAGAGAATTTCATGCCTTGCTATTATGTGTGGGGCTTGTGTGAAGCCACATAAGTTCATGCTAGATGTAGAGGAGTTCCAGTTTGTGTTCATCCCATTGACATTCACATCACCCAGTAAATTTTTTTCTTGTGGATACGTTATGGATATCCAATGTAGGTTATCTTCCAGTATAGCTGTATTGTTGCCAGGAGAGATATAAAGGATAATAATATATATTTGTTTATAATTATTTATTTTTTAAAAAGCAATAAGAAGCTCTACTGAACTGAATTTTGGTGTTGGTTTGCTGTAAGGGGAAATGTGGTAAATATTGGGGAATATTAAAGTAAAACCACCACCTTTCCTGCTTAAACAGTCATTATGGATGATATTATAACCAGGAGGCATACCTTCAGAGTAATTTATGCTGGGTTTATGCCAAGTTTCAGTTACAGTGAGAACATTAGGCTTATGTTGGGTAAGCCAGGCATGCAGTCCAGCAGATTTATTTCTTATGCTTTTAACATTTATTGCATCAAATGTTAGATCACCAGGGCTGGAGACTGCCTGTTGCTGGAATACAGAATTGTGTGGCAGAGAATTATCTTTGCATTTATTGTGATACCTGGGATAGGGTGTATATCTCCTCCATTAAGGATTTTAGTATATTGGAGAATTATGTATACTTGTTTTTGGAGAGAATTCTTGCACTTAATTTTGTTTTGGTTTGAGTTGAAGAGCTGTCAATCAGCCTATATTTGAAATAAAGATAAGGGAAGTATTAAATAGGTTTGTTACAATGTGTGAAGAGTCTAACAAGAAAGTATGCATAGGTGGTTCAGATAGAGTTGGAGAGATGTTGAGAGATATTATTGAGTCTTGGTAGGATGAAAGATGGCACAGTAGGAGGAGAAGAATAGAGGATAAGCTGAACAGTAACATAATTAAGTACAAGAGTCTGTATTTTATAGATGTCAGGTGGTGGGGATATAGCAATGAAGAAGGAAACAAAAAGTTACAGGACAGTAGGAGATTCAGTGATGGTGGATTCTGCAAGCTGGAAAAGTATAGGCAAGGAGAAAAGTATTTTCTATATATTGAGGTAGGTTGTCCTGGTATCTTCTCTGCAATGCAAGGAATAAAAGGGTATTAAAGGCTAGAGCATAATAATGTAGTCAAAGAAAACATGAGGGTGTACTTGTTAAAAAGAAAAGAAAAAGATGCAATGTGATCTAGATAGGTACTGTTTGGGAGGGTTGTAATTATAAATGGGTGTAGTGCAAAGTGGTATGGGAAGGAGAAAGATATGTGGGAACGCGGTTAAAAATTGTATAGAGATTGAGAAGTAGGAAACAAGAAAGAGATGTATTTGCATAAATGTAGTAAGTTTATTTGGGGAGAGTTTTGAAATAAGAGTCACAAGAGAAATGTGTATGTAGGAAGTATAATATTACGGTAAAAGGGGCTGGGTAGGAATTTGGGGTAGAGTAAAGAAGTTAAGCAAAGCAAGCATAGCAGTTTACCACCCTCAGGTCAATTTATAAGTGAAAGGAATCAGTTTATAGTCAGATAAAAGCAATTAACAAAGAGATGCAAGTAAAACAGGTTGTCTGTCATTTCCTGAGACTAAATAACCGGCATATGCAATATAGTCTACTGGTTAAACAAAAAGGGACAGTGGCCAACTTAGTGAGAGGTCCTTAGATTGCATGAAATATTACACAGGGACTTTAAATCACACAGGAGGCATGTATTTATCTGATTAAAGTTAATGCACAGCAAGGTTCTTCATGATAAATATGCTTACATTAAACACTGACAAACTTCTCACTAAACTTATATGTAAAGGGCCTTATGGCAGAGCTCCTACAATATCGAGGTCAGATGTAGTGACTGCAGGTTTGGAAATGAAAGAAAGAAAAGAACTGTACTAAGCTGTAAAATTATATTGAGCAATAAAGTTAGTACTTATTATACCAAAGAAATGATGGAGGAAGGACCACAGTAAGTCAGAGCAACCGAATACAGGAGAAATATAAGAACAGAGTAATGGTAAGAAAGTGTATGACTGTAAGCTCAAAGTAGTTGTCGAAGTATACTGATAGAGAAGCACATTAATGCAGTATAAATATACAGCTGTATCAAGCAAATTATCAGAATATGGCACTACACTGATAAGCACAATATAACACCATCACTTGGAAAACATTCATGGGATTAACCAGTACATCAATACAATGTAATATATATATATATATATATATATATATATATATATATATATATATATATATATATATTACGTACAAAACTGTAGATTTTTGTTTTGAAATTATTTGTTTAAATAGAACAGCTATTTATTTTATTCCTATCAAATTAAAATGTCCACTCCTGTGGCAGGTTAGTGCTCTGGTTCTGGATAAACAGAATATAATCATAAAAATCCAGTCACTCTGAAGTAGAAAATCCAATATTTAATCCAAAAATCAACAGGAAAGGACAGTCAGATAAGCGCTTTCGCAATGCAGCTTCTTCAGATCTATTACATACTCATTGAATATCACTGTTATATATACTTGTTGCAATTCAGTAATTAAACAGTCCTTTCCTGTTGATTTTTGGATTAAATATTGGATTTTCTACTTCAGAGTGACTGGATTTTTATATCTGAGTGACCAGTTCCTGCTCACGCTTGGGTTCATTTGTGTTTTATGATTATTTTATTCTTATGACTTTTGGTAATGTAAACGTTCAATTGTGTGATTGCCATCTTTTTATCTCATTCAAGTTTTGGTTATGTGTATATGTGTATGTGTATATGTATATATGTGTGTATATTACAGATACACACACACACACACATATGTGTATATGTATATATATATATATATATATATATATATGTATATATATATATATATATATATATATTAGACCAGCAGCAACTCACATTTTATAATATAACATCAAATATAAATCAAAATACATTTTATCTTACCTGGTAACTGCACAAACAATAACAAACCAACACAGGATTGTTTAAATAAGTTATAGACATATTCAAAATTATTTCTACATTAAGGAGGGCACCAGAAAACACAAGCAAGTTGGCTGCATAGGCTCAGAGTTCTGGACAGTGGGTAAAAAGTAATTATTCAACCAGCAGGAAAAAGGATTAAGGAGGAAATAAAGGCATAAGAGGTGAAGTTCAATAGACACTGAAAATGCAAAACCTTGGTCATGGCAAACTGTAGAAATGGAAGAAGGAGCAAAGAAATCAGGGTAAAAAATGCGGTCAGCATGCAAAAAAAAAAAAAGATACAGTAAGAAAATTAAGAAGCCAGACAAAGCAGAAGTGCAGTAGAAAAGGAATGTCTGACAGAAACAACAACAGAAGCAAGGACAGAGATACAAGAACCAGCAGCAGCAGCAGGAGATGATGCAATCAAAGAGGAGGCACTGTAGCTGAAGCTTCGTGGGATTCAGACTCCTTGTGATGAACCCCATGGGGCAAGAGCAGCTTGGATTGGTCCAATAAGGGGAATAGAAAAATGAAATGGAATAGTAGGAAAGCCATACAAGATGGTGAGCCCAACAGGAGGAAAGTCATGAAGAACTGCACTGCCAGATCATACAGGAAGAGATGAGAGAAATGAGATTCAATGCAAAGCAAAATAATAAGTGTATTTATTCAGTTAATTCCATGCTATTTAGGCATTGGGTCAAGACTGCATGCCAAAAGAATTGAGAAACAAAAGTGATAGGACTGGGGAGAGGGGGAAATGAGACTGAAAAATAGTGGGATCTATGAACATGAGGTACTATTCAAAGGTAAGAACTATTTTTTATAATGCACTGTGCTACAGAAATATATATATATATATATATATATATATATATATATATATATATTTATATATATATATATATATATATATATATATATATATATATGTATTTGCATATATATATATATATATATATATATATATATATATATATAAAATATATGTATATATATATATGTATATATATATATATATATATTTATATGGGTCTACTTTTAAATTTTGAAGTTTCAAAACTTTGAATTTCTTATGGTTGAGAACATGTGATCGAAGTTTTGAAACTTCAAACCATTTATATATAGATCGCCGTACAGCATGGAATAGTATATTTACAGTTTTCCTCACTGT
Organism: Protopterus annectens; assembly: GCF_019279795.1. Lineage (NCBI taxonomy): Eukaryota > Metazoa > Chordata > Ceratodontiformes > Protopteridae > Protopterus > Protopterus annectens. The sequence goes on along the minus strand of NC_056725.1, from coordinate 745,042,961 downwards.
AGTGCAATCTCACAGTTGGTATATTTAATTCACAGGGGGTGTAGGGGGCACAGTGAGTGTAGAGGATGCAGGGAGTTTCAAAACTTTGTTCTTGTGGGGGAGGATTCAGTAATCCTCCGTGTAAGACTAACCAAGTCTTACTCGGAGACTGCCGTTTAAGGCTATGACGTCAGCGCGTCATGCATATGCATGAGGGTGCGCTAACTCAACTGGAAGGCTAACACAGAGTGTGTAAGACAGCAGGGGGTGTGTCGGACTACCGAGCAGTCCAAATATCCACGCCCCTGCAACTATATAAATGTGAAAATGACAAGTGCAATGAGCGAGTCCACTGAAATGTACACATAGCAAACACTACACATCCCCACATACCAAACCCATTTGTAATTGTAAAATGTAAAGCTGTTTATTTTTTTTTTTATAATTCCTGATATAGCTGCCCGTATTTGCGCGTGTTTGCGCGGGTGTGCCCATTGCTTAGCTGCAGTTAGCAATTTCGACATCGAAGAGAATAATAAGAAATGTTTATGCAAATCAAGCCAAATAGCAATAGTGTAGTGGTAAAGCCTCTGCAAAAAGAGGAGGCATTCCCAGTTCTAGTCCCACCACTGCCCTTTCTATTTTATGTTTTAAATTAGTATATAAAATAATTCCTGACATATATGAATGAAATTTTAGTGAAATGCATTGAAATGGCCTATGTATTAGTGAACAAAATGTATATATATAACTATAAGAAGGTGAGCAGCATTAAGGATATTGACATATAATTGCCCATAGCTAAGCAGCGCTTTACCTAGCGCAATATAGTTGCCCATAGCTAAGCAGCAATTTACCTAGCGCAATATAGTTGCCCATAGCTAAGCAGCGCTTTACGTAGTGCAATAGGTTTGCGCTGAGCTGCGCACCGTGCTAACCAGTGCACTGTCGGGCAACGTGGAGCAACATAGAGTAAAGTTGAGCAAAGTCGCCTAAACACAGCCACATCCCCTAGCCTGTCTGGACAGTAGTAAAATAAAAACCAATGACAAGGCTCTAACCTGGGACACTGTGCACCATAATCAAAGTACTGAACCACTAAGCCATGACAGCTTTGCATAAACATGCACTGTTAACATACATATACTTATAAATGGAAGTTTAACCATAGCTAAGCAGGTTTGCTGCTAGCCGAGAATTTTCAAAAACGGCCAATCACAAATAAGTGTGGGAAATGAGGCATATTTAGGCTCCATAGGCAGGAATACTCACCATAACTGATTGTAGCTCCCATCTGCAGTCAGAATGGCTGGTGCTGGAGAGGGTACTTGCTTTCGAGTGCAACGCTGGGGCAACGAGGAGTCAAAATACATGGTTTGGCTCCTTGTCCACCATCATGAGTCAAGACTCCTGCAGGGCCAGTTTCAAGGGAAAGAGTACAAAGCAGAGGCTTGGAACTGGTTAGCTCATGGTCTCACCAGTGCCACAGGCATCCCTTGGACTGGTGAGCAGGTCCTTCACCACCATGCAGACCTGAAGAGACAGAATCAGGACCTACTGAACAGATGGATACAGGAGGCCCGTGACATGCAAGATGCCCCACTACTGAGTAGGTAGCCATGGAATGAAGTATGTAAGGCATGCTATTATAGTCTATATAATGGATAGGTATGTCTCAATGTCCCTTCATTTACTTCACAGCTGCAGGTGTCTATGTTGTGAATCAGTAAGCCTATGCAGATAGGCTGCGCCACCAGGCAGGTTAGTAATTATTCTGCATGTTGTTGTTGTGTCGTTCGGCTTTTCCCGTTTAGGGGTCACCATAGTGGAACTTCAGTCCACTAATGATTGGTAGTTGATTTTTACGTGCCGAGTTACCAGCCCTGATGCACAACCTTCAACGAAGGTATGCCCATTCACGCATGTCTCCACGCAGAAGATGCTCTAGCTGAGAATCGAACTGGATAGTGTCTGACTGTGAGGCGACAATGCTACTGCAGCACTACCACTGTAGTGAATTCTTCTGCATGTACTGTTATATAAAATAAGTGAGAAAGCCTAAGAAAAAGTGTTGTAGCCCAATAATAAAGGAATAAAATGCCCTGAATAATTTCTCTGCATGTACTGTTATATAAAATAAGTGAAAGAGCCAGAAAAAGAGTGTTGTAACCCATTAATAAAGGTAAAATAAGTCCTGAATAATATCTCTGCATGTACTGTTATATAAAATAAGTGAGAGAGCCTGAAAAAGAGTGTTGTAACCTATTAATAAAGGTATAATACATCTTGAATAAGTCTTCTGCATGCACTGTAATATCAAATAAATGAGAGAGCCTCTAGAAAAGTGTGTAATGTAATTAATAAAGGTATAATACTTGGAGTGTGTCCGTGTCACTTACTTTGAAATGTTCTTGTACTCTTGCATTATATAAATAGTACTGTTGTATTAAGCGCTGTCAACCCACAGTTAGGCAGTCCCATATAAAGTGGATGAAGGAAGTGCCAGTAGCTGTGAAGCATATATACAGTCCTCAACAGTTGATTAATGGCTGGCATGCATAGGTAAATCTGGCACACGAGTAGCTTGTTAATGTGTTCCCCAGAAATGTGAGTGTGCTGCTAGAAATGTAGGGGGCTGTAGAAATATAACTGAAAATGTCACGTGAACACATCCAGATATGTAGATATATAAATATAAATAAAATATATAACTACGTAGCAGTAACATCTGCATCCTGGACAGTTAGTATGTCAGATATAGGTCAGGTATATAATGAACTAGCCAAACCCATTACACAACCTAATGCACATTGCCTAGTGTAATAAAACATGTAGAGGATATACACCTGCAGTCAATAAGAATGTAGTGTAAACTAGAAGTACTTATAAGATGTTAATGGAGGTATCTTTTTACACCCTACTGTATGTGCATAAACAATGCAATTCCACACCTCAATGGGTATGTCTAATCTCAAAACATTTGTTGCGACATATGTCCTATTGTTCTATAAATATCTGCATTTACTTTGATGCATGTGCCCTGTTCAAACACCACAATCTTGGTGGCCTGTTGCCACCAATCATTCCTGCATGCTGTTGGAATGTCTACTGTCATTCAATATATGCATGTGTGATGCTTGCTGTCAACTGTTGAAACCCTGGTGTGTTGGGTTAATGGGAATATTACTGCATGCTGTTACAACTAATTTGGAATGCTGTTGTCTATGTTGTAATTAAATACACCTAAACACAGAACGTATGGGAAGGCCGGTCCCAGCAGACCCACCTGTCCCTCCTCAGCTGGCGATTGCACCTGGCACCAGCAGGTCCGGTGCCCAGCTTGGGCTCCCCTCCTCTGCTGGTCCTGTGTCACCGTTGGGTGGAAGCACTGAAGGGGATGGGGCTCGTCCCCCCATGCAAGTGTGGGTGGAGAAGGGCCACCTGTCACCCTCCAAAGGGTCCGGGCTGTGATGCGTAGGGAGATCCAACATTCAGTCACTGATTCCCTATGCCAGCTCGAGGCAAGAGTGATGCAACTCACAGGTGAGCCTGCCCCTCCTACGCAGCCCCCAGCACAACCATCCTCCGGGCTGTGAAGGTGCAGTTGTGACTGCCCATGGGTGGGGATCTCAGTTCCACTGCTAGCATCTGTGGGCTCATGGGCTTGCGATTTCCAAACATCCTTCCCCGTCAATTGTGTTCACCCACCCCATGTGTCATATTCCGTCCCTGTATGCATCTTGTTTGTCTTGTCTGTTTACCTCCCCAACCTACCTCCCCAAATATACCTACTTCCTCTACCTCACATTCCACTCTCACCTGAAAAAACAAAAAAAGGGCAATCTGTTCCCACAAAAAAATTACGCCCCATACATAGCTGCCCATTTCGCACACATGTCCGCTGGACATGTAAACTGATAATTATAATTGGCAGTACAACAAATTTCACTCCAAATTTCTAACATATGCACAGCTGTTGTTGGTAAAGAAATGGGCAGCTATGGACCTTCCCTACATCCGTCCTGCACATCCCGAGCTGGTTTACCTACTGTCTTTCCCTCTTTGTGCACCCTTTTTCACCACTTTCCTATCTACCCATTTTCTTTTCTTTCAAAGAAATTAGCGCGGGGGAGTAAGCACTTTAAAGCAGTAGTTAGCGGGTTTGAGCGAGTGTGCGCATGTGTGCGCTTAGCTAAGTATTGCTAAGCTTTGCTCAAACCCGAGCAAACCCACTTACAACTGCTTAAAAGTGCTTTAGTCACTCTGCATGGCAAGGCCCTTGTTCTGCTGAGCAGCAAAATAAAACACCTCTGTCAGTCTCGAACCCCGGACCTTGAATATACTACACTGCATGAAGTACCACTAAGCCACAGTAGACATGCAACAAGTTGGTGCTGTAATAAATATATCATGCATTACAATGAGTGAATGTAAAGTGAAAATAGGAATGCCATAACACAAATCTTGGCCTGTGGATCTTTACCAGCAGTTGTTGTGGAATTGCATGACATGACTGTGAAAAGAGAACCAGCCATTCTAGCAGGAAATAATGTTACAGTAGCACTTTACAAAACCCACACAGTATCAGAGCAGGATAAACACTGGCATATTTGAATAGGGCAGAGGCCATACTTCCCAACTGTGACTGCTTTTCAGGGATGTCCCTGATTCATAAACAAATGTTAGCTGTGTCCCTCAGAATCCCTCTGAAAAGTACTGACATTAGGCAGAAAAGTGGGGAATTACACTTAATGAATAATGTCAATAAGTAAGAGTAGACACTGCTTGCACTTCAGAAAAGGTGTATTAATACATATGCTCAGATTCTCTCACAGTCTCAACTTAATGTCTGTAATATATTACAGGTGTACCTCACTTATAAGTACCTTTCCCTGAGGCTGTTCAAATATATAACTGAGTGTATCAGAGGCCTGGCAGAGGCAGAAACACACAGACATTTCAGCTTTTCTGCTGTTACACACTCTGCAAATAGCTTTGGAAGGAGTCCCACAAGCATACCCTTATGCAGGGGTACAACACAGAAATATCAAAGAATGTAGCCATGTACTGGTAGCAACCAACTGTGACAATGCCATTGTTCCAGTGCTGAAAAGACCGGTGTGGTGCACAGACAAAGAATAATAGGCTAACCTCTGGCTACCATCTGGATATGTCCACAGGTGGGAGCTACGCAGACAGACTACTTGCCTTGATAGACTAACAGGTACACAGCAACCCTGTATGTTCAGCAAGATAAACATCACACAATAATAAATAATGCTCTCTGTACTTCTGCACCCCTACTCAAAAGAACAATATATCTGTGTATTCAGGCTCTACCAAGGATGTAGGTAGGCATACTCAGTACTGAAATTTGTCCAGTTGTCTTGAGCAGCCTATGCTAACGTCAACACAAATAAACCACAAACTGTTCAGAAGTGAGTAAATTAATATTTACAGTATAGTAGTTTACAAACAGTTCATGTGCCAGAAGAATACATTGCAATAACTAATTTTGTATGGCAGTTAATTGTCTAATTAGAAAAGAAAGTACATACTCCCATGTATCTTGTGTAAGCATTTGGAGGGGTGAGTAAAATTCTACACTGACAAATGTGTACTAGAAGCAGCAACATTCAGGTTTGAGTACAACATGCAAATCACTGGCTACAACCCTAGCTTCAGATATAAGAAGTATACCAATCTTCTGACTGACACGACGGTGTCCACAGCAAACAAGCATGGGCCCCACTTTGGAAAGCTGAAAGAGCTACACCTACCTAAATTAGCATTTTATAGCAGTGGGCTGCTATGACAGTGAGTACTGCAATTACCACACAGCAGGCTGCATGCAATTAGTAAATAGTGGGCACCAATTGGTGCAGAGGCCATCACATGCACATGTGCAGATACCTAGAAAAGCAGGCTGTACTTGCTGTCCACACATGCAATGATCTCATTGCAGCAACAGAGACAGAGAGACAGAGTGAGAGAGAGGGACAGAGACAGAGACAAAGACAAAGAGACAGAAACAGAAACAGACAGACATAGAAAAAGAAACAGCAACATCAACAGACAGAGAACCCCCCCCCAAAAAAAAAATATTTCCTTTAAAAACAGATGGAACAGAGAAATACAAAGGAAAGGTATGTAACACATATGTATTTGCTGGCATGTAGTAGATGTTTTTGAAGAGTACTCTGCGTACTGTGAATTATCCATATGTGGAAAGCAGTACATATCTATATGTATCTGTATATGTGCATAGGGCAAGGGACATACTGCAACTGTTTGTGAAGGGTGTGTGTATATATATATATATATATATATATATATATATATATATATATATAGATATATGTTGTTGAAGGTTGTTATGTGCATATTTCTATGTAGGTTGTAGTTTGTGGCAAGGAAAACAGCATGCAGTGCTGGTATATGACATGTGGTGGTTAAACGCTGTGGGTATGCTTCGTCAGTTTTGTAGTGTTGCAGCCAGTGAGGCCTGCTAAAGCTACATGGACTGAGGACACCTTCAATGCAGTCTGTACAACACTGTGCAATATTATTACATAACTGTATATCTCACAACTGTAGCATAATTGATATTCCCACCATGAAAAGTGGACTGTATATGTGCCTATATGTACATCTATATGTACAGCAATGGATGTTTATATGTATGTGTGTATGTATGTATATATATATATATATATATATATATATATATATATATATATATATATAGATATATATATATATATATATATATATATATATATATATATATATATATATAGAGAGAGAGAGAGAGAGAGAGACACGGGGCATACTTACCGCGACAGGTGCCTGGTGACCAAGGCATGGACTGAAGCTCAGTGTTGACACTGCAGTGCCATCCCTTCTTGCCAAAACACTGTACCCATTAACTACCACATAGGTGGTAGTCTACCTAACACCAAAGGTGTGATAAGGGAACATGGGACACAGGTGGACAGTAGCCTCCCCTTTGATAATCACAGTGCCACACTTGTCATGTACTCTGTCTACATGGTACACGTCATCACAAAAGGTTTGTCATCTAGGGAAATATAGGTCAGTGTTTCCCTCTACTCATCACACTTAAAACCCATTATAGAGTACAATGGCCCATGTGGTATGTACCTCACATGACAACTACAGCAACTGGAAAGGCCACAGACATACCTCACAAAGAGAGAATATCAGCCTCAAGCAGATGCCCTATGCAGACCAACTCACAAAACCACAGCTAGACTGTGTTGCATACCACCTACCCAGAGGTGACCTCTGCCTAACATACAGAGCTATGTCACACCCATAGCTGTTGGACATCCTCAACATAAACATATTACAATCCCTCCCAGATACATGCTCTAGGGCCCTAAACCTTGTCAGCTCACTAAACAGCACATGCTGGAGTGATAGATTCCTATCTCAGAGACATGCCATATGCTGGAACAAACCACCTATCAATAACAAACAAAGCTCCTCATTAGCAGTCATCACAAATACTCCTGATGATTGGTTGGGAGATAGGAAATACACCCCGGGAATCATCTCTGTGTCTCTGGTTGACAGGGCAAGTGAAACTAAATTACATGTGTGTCAAAGGCCAGGGTAGCGTATGGCTAGGCTGCTGTAGGCCCTCAGGCCAATAGCGTATTACCTACCTATGACATGATGCACACACATATGTACTTAGTGCAATAATTGTTATGTGAGGTTGACTGAGTGTGATGGTGAATGTGTTGGTGAATGTGTGCAAGGTCTGTAAAGGTGTGATAGCTTAGTGTGAAATTGTTTCTGTCACGGTAGTTTATGTCCTAGCTGTGATCCCAGCAAAAGATGTGTATGCTATTGCTAGGCACAAAAAGTAGTATGGCATACGGTGTGACGTAGTCCTTTATTGTCGACTGTGGTGTCCCATTGTAGGCTAAAGCAATACATGTATGCTTAGTGAGTGGTAATGCTGGTGAATCCAACTCCCATATGAACTGTAGTACTACCTGAAGCTGTACACCTAAACAGTGTAGTATGGTGTATGTTCACATTGTTTGGAAACACTGTTTTGTGTGTTCCCTGTAGTCCTCACAGATTACATACCTCAGGCATAAGATTTTTTAAGTAGTGACACACAGTACTGTATGGTACACAGGTAAAGCTCATCTGGATTGGCATATATTTGTGTGTTGTATGTATGTCTGATGTGTGTGTAATTATGCTTGTACCATGTCCTCAATCATATGTGTGTTACAGGGTATACGTGTGTATCTAGCAACATGTATAGTCTAGTACAGCAGTATGTCACCTATATTAACAACTGTGCACATATGTTAGGCAGGGGTTTGGCATCAACGACTAGGGTGGTATACTTGTAATACTGTAACTACTTTACATTCATTGCAATGGATGACATCTTTCTTTATGCATTAGCTTGATATATACCTCCTGTGGCTAGGTGGTGCATTGTGTCACATACAGTGTGCCATGTACGGGTGTATAGTCTTACATACTAGCTTCTCTTTGCTGCTGTGCAGAACATGGTTTGATATATAGAGCATGCCAGGCACTGTCAGCCAGTTGTGACCTGAGCACTAATATATGGTATTGAACATGTGTATCCTCTGACAGCCAATCGGATGCTATATATGGCAGTTAATTGATATCTGTACTTTAGAATGTTAAGTGTGCCACATGACTTGCTCAGACATCTTGTTTAATTGTCTTCCAGGGGCATGGCCCACCAACGCAACCCGTGTTATACAGCTGCAGATGAAGAGGAAATACACAGCAGCCTGGTGCAGCACTACACCCTGCTGTTCTCTAGAACCAGCCAGGACCAGCATGAGTGGACTGCACTGTGGCAAGATCTTGTTTGTTGGGTAAATTACATAGGCATGCATAACTGGATATATGAGCAGGTATGCCATCACTGCAGTGATTTAATTAGACATGTCCAGCGGTGTGCATCTGATATCCGTCGACAACAGCTTGCCACAGGTGGTGGGGTAGTCATTCATCCCCCCCTCACCAGAGTGGAGGAGCTGCTCATAAACATGGTGGCTCCTGGCCAACAAAAAGAACAGCAACATACATGTGTCATCATGGAGGCTGGAGCCACCCAGCATGTTGACATGGAGCGTGCAGGTAACATGACCTATCTGTAGACTACTGTTACCTGTACTGGTAGATTATGCATATGTGAGATGTGTACTGTGTGTTTAGCAGTTGTGCTGCATAGTGTTATGCAATACTGATATTTGGAATATAATCTGTACGCCTGTGACTGTCGACTGTTTTATTACTGTAGTTTAACAAACTCAAAGTAGAAATGCCACAGTTGTGGCCACTGACAAACTGTCTCATATTTTTGTAGGTCCCTCTGGTGTGACAGCAAGACAGCCGATTCATGCTGGTGAGTGTGTTATAAATTTAATATTACTAATGAAATGTGCATGTCATAGGTGAGGTGTAGGCCATGTACATGTAACACACCTATGCATAATGCATGCTGTGCATGTTTGCTGTGAGACTATGCACATCTCAGTAATGACAGTGGCTGCTTCAATCACATGCAATATACAGAGCATCACACACAATTGTGGCAACACCGTACTGGACATTGGATAGGCATAGTTTATACACATGTTTTTAAAGACCACGAAAAAACAAAAACCAGTGAAAACACAAAAAAGCAGTCCTACAACGCAGCAAATCCTTAGTAGTAGAAAAGCGTTTCCTTTACAAGAGTATACCACACTTTCGTGTCAAGAATCTTTATACCTTCAGCATTGTCAAGTTGTGCAACTTGCTTATGTGGTAATAAGGGACTATACTGGCCATTGAGTCTCTTTTCAAATACTTCTTCCAAAATTTCATTAAACAAATTAATTGGGTAATCCCTGTTGATGAACATATTTTTTAAAATTTCACACTCTTCAATAAACAGCTCCTCTCTACTGCACATTCTTGAAGCACGTATTATTTGACCCTTGATTATAGCTTTCTTTTGTTTGAAAGGATGACAACTTTTATAATGTAGCAGGGAATTGCAGTAGGTTGGCTTCCTGTATATGTTTGAGAAAAATTCGCTTCTTATTACATCCTTAGTTAAATTAACATCTAAATAGTCTATGTTGGTCTCTGAAAACTTGTAAGTGAATTTTAAAAAGTTTGTTGAATCATTAATAAACTCAACAAAATTTTCAGCAGATGTGGCATCGCCATCAAACAATATGAAGATGTCATCCAGGTACCTTGTATAAAATTTGACCTGTTGCATCCAGCTGTTGTCACTAAGGATATTAGTTTTCTCCCAGTAAGCCATGAAAAGATTAGCAATGCTGGCCCCACAAGGGGACCCCATTGCCACACCCTGCTTCTGTAAATAATATTTACCATTAAATGTAAAAAAGTTGGATGATAATATAATGTCAATTAGCTGTGTTACTGTATCAATCTCCTTTTTTGAAGCTTATACACATGTACACAACATACACAACTTTGTCATATGCAGTACACCTTAACATGCTACACATGGTGTATCCAGACACCCGCTGTAAGGTCACACTTAAGTATCCCACATGTCATCCACACAGCACACATAATATACCTGAGGGGTAGAGGGCTATCATGGGGCTGTGCGACACTCTTCAACACATAACACATTCATGTTAGGCAATGCTCCCTATTGGGCACTTACAAACCCATGTAACAAGTGGCTGTGTAATTGTGACTGTAGCCACAGTACTGCAGTTCAGGTACAGCATGTTAGGTGGTGGTCTGGTACACATTAGTAGCCTTGAGTGACCACATGATGCATGATGATGATGGCTCATGGTACTACACCCCATCCAGTTACAGTGACCACAGTACTACACATAGTAGTCATTGCTATGCACCTCAATGTTGTGTATGTGCAAACATATGCACCTATACACAATATGCATAGCAATCACCATTTGTATAAAGTGACACATATATGTCTTGTAATGCTATTGAGTGTATAGGTCACATGACACACATTGGGTATGTGTTATGTTTAATGTTGCAGTCATGTTGTAGCATGCCATGTCATGGCTGGCACTGGCATGTCCACAATATGTCTTACACTCATCATACCCACTGTACAATGGCCATGTTGAGCAATGGTATTCCATCACGTATACATGCACCACTCATACTGTGTGTATACATAGCATATATGTGCTAAACCTGTGTCCACAATTATCTGCTACAGACACAGACACTGTAATCAGAAATGGGTATCTATGTGACACACAGATACACATCCAGCCATGGTATGTATACCTGTGAGTGATGGTGCACAGGACATTGCAGACCTTTTAATACTTGCACAGCAATGTTGTGTCCATGTACACATTGCATTCCAGGGTGAGGCCAATCACTGCACAACAAAACACATGCATCAAAGCCATGTATACTGTTATTAACAAGGGCTGTCTACACTCGCACTGCATGGTCTTGAGCAACAAACTTTCTGCATGTTGACAAGTGTGATATGACTGTTTGCCTTGTGATACTGTAACCCACCTTCAACCACTATTAAGTATGTTTTGGATTGCTGGTGGTATGTGTGGGTATCTGCTGTAGAGAGGAGTGTATTTGTGTGCATGTGTGCATGTGTTCATGTGTTCATGTGTGCATGTGTGCATGTGTGCATGTGTTCATGTGTGCATGTGTGCATGTGTTCATGTGTGCATGTGTTCATGTGTTCATGTGTGCACATGTGCATGTGTGCACGTGTGCATGTGTGCATGTGTCCATCTGTTCATGTGTGCATGTCTGCATGTGTTCATGTGTTCATGTGTGCATGTGTTCATGTGTGCATGTGTGCATGTGTGCATGTTTGCATGTGTGCTGACATCATGTACAGGTCATAAAGTGTGTTTCCTGTCTCCCTCCTACAGGTGCTGTGTTAGGGCTGGTTCACTGCAGCAGGGAAACTGATGTCACTGAGCCACATAGTGATAATGAAGATAGGTGTGTTGAGGCACAGGCATGTTTGCCAGGGTCTGTCATAGGGCCATCAATCAACAGTACACAGCTGTCCACCCCATCCATGCATACAGTCATACTGCCAATACATCCATCACCAATGCCCATAGCTGAGGGACAGCATACAGTTGGCATTAGCCAGAACAGTGTGGTATCCATGGTACATGCATCCCAACACAGCAGCCATACCCAGATGTCTGGAAGGGTACCACATAGGCAGATGTCCAGGGGTTCTCGTAGGAGCACTGCTGCTCATCATGCCACTGGCAGATGTGCCACAGGTCTGACAACGTCACGCATGTTCCAGGCTGTCATGGAGGCACAGGCACGTATGGAAAGGTACACAAGACAGGGACTAAGGGCACAGAGGGCACATAACACCACCATCATTGACAGTATCCATAACCTAGCAGGTGCCATCTGTCATTACACCGAGTTCACTGATAGACGTTGGGGAGAGACATTAGATATCCTCCGCAATGTCATGTCCATGTGTCAGGACAGTGCGGGATGGTTGAGACATCGACGTGAATGTATGCCAGCAACATCAGCAGCTGGCAGTCATCGCTGACGTCGCTCAAGCCACAACCACTCCCATAGTGCCAGTACCAGCACCAGCAATGTTGGGGGTGGGCTGTCCATAGAATGTCCTAGAAGACCACGTGCACGTGGCTCTGGACAGTCCCAGCAGGGACCTGTGTCCAGTGTACATCCATCCACCTCTGGGTATAGTACCCAGTCTGGCTTAGTACCTGATAGTGTCAGTAACACCCCTGCCAGGCACAGGTACCATATCTGTGGCCAGAGATGGTGATCTGTAAAGCCTCACAGGTACAGTCTGTGGCTGTCCCACAAATACCCGTATATGGCAGCCACGTGGTGGAACTGTGTGCATGCAGACACACACACATACTCCAGACACCTAGGGCTAACACATACCCACACACATTGCAACAACATTGGCCCATTCCAGTATTCTTGCCCCACACACACACACACACACACACACACACACACACACACACACACACACACACACACACACACACACACACACATGTCAATTGGATGACTCATTGTAGGCCTCTGGCAAACCAACAACACACCCTGTGCATATGATGAAACTTGTGCCGCCTCCTGTCATCTGTAACATTGATACAGGAACAGGCTACCATGGTGCTAATGCACAGGGTGTCTATATAGCAGTATAGCAATGTTAGCATGTTGTCAGCTGTAGAGTGTAATGATATGCTTGAATGTGTAGCAGAGCAGGCATGATGCATTAAAGCTATGAATGTCATTGTAGTGTTGTTTACACCAGTGTTGGTTCCAACTGTGTATTATCCGGCCACGTGCCACTTGGCTGATGTGTGCATTATTGGCAGCGTGTGTTAGAGAGTGGACCGTATGTGTGGGATGTTTGTAGCACAGATTTGCAGGTGTACAGCTGTGAACATGGTGGAGGTGCACTGTCTGCATGTACGTGCATAATGGACACATGGCCAGGGTGACATGCTCTGTATTACACAGTAACACTCCATAGTTTCTATTGGTGGCCAGTATGCATTATACAACACATATTCCGGAACCTCACTACACATGTGTGTATGACATGGTTTGACACTGTTCTATGGGTGATACTGTTACTATCTGTCATTGTTTTGCATTCTGGTAGTATACATCACTTCAACAGCCTGACCATAACCAATCATTAGATGATGTCTTGACAACCAACACACAGATCTAGGACACACAGCAACATTTGGATCCTTCAGGTACTATATAATGCCAGTAACCACTGTTATTCACCTGCACCCATTACTGAGACCACACCTGTTTGGCATATAGCTCTCTTAGGTACAAGCAATCACAGTAGGGATATGTCCGTCCATGTCTGGTAATGAATACTGTGGCCTATAATGCATTATCCAGATGACACACACATCCTCCATAAGGGTATCATATAGACAGATGCCTGTTGTCAACCCCATGCTGTAAAGCTATAAGCCAAACTAAGCATAGTCATCCACCTTTAAGGAACATATTATCTCCACAGTACCACTTAGGTAGTAGCCACCAACATGATGAACAGGTAGCGATGTGTACATGCAACCAAGTGCTATGTCAGCTCTCCTTTGTTAATCACATTTCCAAACGTATTTTGGAATCCCTTGGTGGATCACATAAGCAATAAGGGGTCTGCATGCATATCAACACAGTTTGTTCTACACCTGTTATGAATAGTCATCATGGACAGACTTTGCTGCGTTTGAACAGGTCTGATATATACTCCGGCCATAGACCCTCACTCACACATTCCAATAGGAACCATAATGACTTTGTGTGACACAGATTTTATTTTATTTATTTATTTATTTTATTTTACATTTGTTGACCAGGCTAGTCCAGCTGGATATATGTCCATTTTCAGTGGAGGCCCGGGGAGAAAAGCTCCAATGGTTATATCAAGTATAGGGAATACAAAAAAAAATAAACAAAGCAAAACAAAACAAAAATTAAGCATAAAAGATGATCAGACTTTAGTATAGGTAATTTACATGTCAGAGGAAATATACATAACAAGATAGTATTCCTTAGAAAAAGTTATTAAATAATTGCAATACGCAATTGATAATATCATAACGTGTAAATAATACATAGTCATATATTTTTTTTTTTTTTTTTTTTTTCATAGTATATATGAGATAAGTTATATCCACAAGGATGCTATGTCAGTGGGGATCAGTCAGGATGTAGTATAGAGAGAAGGAAATATTGAGGTAGAGGAAAGGAGGAAGAAAGGTTAATCAGGATTGGTACAGGAGCAAAGCCAGTGTTTATTGACCTAGGCCAGGGATCACTGCACTGACTGGGCTTGTCACAAGCATACAGATGTGACCTAAGGTCTGGGAAGCAGCAGCACAGTCTGGCAAGGATGACAGCTGTGTTCTTGGAGAAAGCAGGGTTCCAACACATGCAATAATTGAGGATACATGTACGTATATGTATTTGCCACACAGCTAGCTCATGTGCAATGCATACTGATATGTCATACCATGGTAAAAACAAAACCCACAACACATTGACCAACAGTGTCACACACATACAGCACAAACACTCACCAAGTGCAGGATTCAAACTCCTACCTAACTATTTCATGATACTAGAAGAGTATGCATTAACACGACGCGCTATACAGATGACTGGGAGCTCTCTTTTTCACAGGTATATTTGTAGAATGGTGACATCATCAGACTTGACAAAGATATTACCACTTTTGAGGTGTTTCACTACTCTCCTAAAAGGTTGTTCTTTCCCAAGGAGAACACACACACACACACACACACACACACACACACACACACACACACACACACACACACACACACACATCTATCCGATGCAGAATTCAAATCCCTACCTAACTACTTCATGATACTAGAGGAGTACGCATTAACACGATGTGCTATACAGATTACTGGGTGTTCTTTTCTCAACAGGTATATTTGTAGGTTGGTGACTTCATCAGACTTGACAAAGGTTAGATTACCACTTTTGAGGTGTTTCACTACTCTCCTAAAAGGTTGTTCCTTCCCAAGGAGCGTCAACCCCCTACCTAAATACTTCATGATACTAGAGGAGTATGCATTAACATGACGTGCTACACATATTACTGGGAGTTTTCTTTTCCACAGGTATATTTGTAGGATGGTGACATCATCAGACTATACGAAGTGTGTTACATTAGGTGACATTAGATGGCCTACATTGAAGGAATGTCTAAACACTTTGGCCATGTGATCATCAAAGTTGAGTTTACTATCTACCTGTGTCCCCATAATGGCTTTCTCCATACATGCTGGATTACCACCTATGTTGTAATTTGTGTGCACTTTGTATTACCTAAAGGGGATGACTATGCATTCTTTGCCTTTCAGCTTGAGGGCATTGTTTTGACACCAGGTATCTGTCTCTGTAAGACACTTCTGGAGGATGTCTGTGTCAGCTGTACAGTCAATTATGGACCACAGTTTCCAGTCATCTGCAAACCTGTTCAGCCTTACACCTGCCATGCTTGCCTGTACCTCTGAGCAGTATCAACTGAACAGGTGGGGTCCCAGGACCAAGACCTTTGTAATGCCATTTGTGACTGGCTTAGAGTTGGACATGGCACCCGCAAATATGAACATGTGTGTTTGATCTGTGAGCCTCTTGGCTACCCATCCTGTGACGTAGCTGTTCATGTTCAAGCTGGTACACTTGTCCATGATGACAGAGTGGGGAATGGTGTGGTAAGCCCTTAGTAAGGTCCAGGTGGGCTGTGTGGACTACTTTCACCTCCATCTATGTTCATGGTAACTGTTTTAAATAAGTCAACTAGGTTTGGGAGCCAGGCTCTGCCTTTAACAAGGCGAAGTTGTGTAGAGTCCAGTGTCTGGAGATCTCCAATGTCTCAGTGTATGGGTTCCATGATGATTTGCTCAATAATTCTGTAGACCAAACTGAGTACACATGTTGGGCAATGCTTTCCAGGTACTGTTTTGGCACACCCTTTGTGGAGCTGGATGACTGTTAGTGTATGCCATTCTTTGGGTACATAGCCTGTGGTATGCTTGAGTCTGGACAGTGAATGTAGGTGAGGGTGTAGTTCCTTATGGGCCTAGTTTAAGAAGCAGCCTGGGATAACTTACAGTCACATTGATGCTATGTTCTTAGCTTTGGTGAGGGCTGTCTTTACCTGCAAGTCCATGACGTCTGGGTCTCTGCAACCTTCTGTGATGGACACAGGCCCTTTTGGGGTAATGGGGGGGAGTTTACATTGAACTTGTCCCCCTAGGTGTAGACAATGAAAGTTGGTTTGGTGTATGTCATTGCTTTTTTCAGTAGCTGACAGCATATTTGGAAGTTGACACCTACATGTCTGGTATAGCTACCGAAGGCTTTGTGGTTGTTATTCTTACATTCCTTGGCAATTTGTCTTTAGAAACTGTCCTTGGATTATTTTATGAGCAATCATTGTTTCATCCTAACAATGATCAGTGATGCCTTTCCTTTAGTGAAGTTGGCTCTATCAGGTGTTAGTTTCCTCCTTATGTTGTCTAGCTTATTTATGGGCAATGACCACCAGATTGTTTTCTTATTTTTGGAGAAGTGCATCTTGATTTTATTTGTGATGTCTCAATCCACGCATCCCTGTAGATCCTCATAGGATGCACTTGTAAATGATTTGGCAGATGGTATACCATTATCCTATAGCAAGAGGGCTTTGGAACTTTCCACTTTGGTCTTGGGAAGTGTGCAGTTTGCTTTTGAAAATGTATTCACAGTGGTTTCATTGACTGGGTGTGGGGGTAAGATGTGGATGTCCTGTGTGATTACTTAATGATCTGATATTACCAGTGAGGGGTTTATCTCTGTTGTGGAACACTGGCACCCCATGTTGGTGATGATCATGTCCAGTATGTCACCTGTAGTGGGTGTGCTGACCAGATGTTCCAGGGTGTTAGAGTTTCTTAACTGTAGGACACATTGGGCAAAGGATGTTGTATACGAGTAATTCACACACTCAATGTTTGGGTAGTTGTAATCTCCTCATATAATGGTGTTTGATAGGACCTTTATATTTGCCATTGTTCTCCAGAATACTGAGTGAGGTTTCTGAGACAAGGTATGTGATCTGTAGCAGGCTATAATCTGATGGGCAGCTTTGCCCAATGTTAGTTGCACTTGCATGGTCTGCAAGGCCACATGCTGTGCCAGTAACCTGGAGGTGTGGATATCCATAAGGTAAATGGCTACACCACTTCCTTTTGTATTTCACTCGTGGTCTTGGGTCCAAGGGTCAGGGTGATTGTGAGTGTTTTACGTGGATCATATCCAACAGCTGTATGTTTGACATAGCTTTGTATGTTAGGCAGTGAACACCTCTGGGTAGGCAATATGCAAGGGAGTACGGATGGAGCATTTTGCAATGGTCTGTGTATGGCATGTATTTCAGGCCACTAATGCTCTTTGTGAGATATTGCTGCTGGCTTTCCAGTTGTTGTAGTTGTCTTGTGAGGTACATAGCAACAGTGGCATTGTACTCTTTTATAGTTCTAGTGAGTGGTGAGTAGAGGGGAACAATGTCCTCTTTTATTCTGCATGAGACACATTTTGTGATGTGGTGTGCCACATAAGAGGGTTTGCTGACTACTGTGGGAATGTGCTTATCACAGTTGTATCCACTGTCCACCTGTGACCCAGGGTCTCTTGTCAAACTTACAGTGTGAGGTATACTACCACCTATGTTGTAGTTCTTGGCTACAGAGATTTTAACAAAGGGGATGATAATGCACCTTTTGGCATTGAGCTACAGCTCATGGCTTGGACAACAGCCATCTGTCTCAGTGAGGCCCTTTTGTAGGATGTCCACATCTTTAGTGTTTACAATGATGGCTCCTAGTTTGCAATCCTCTGGAAATTTCAGTAGCCATAGAACTTCCATGTTAATGTTTACTTCAGGGAAGTAGATACTACACAGCCTGGGAAGTTATCTAGTCCCATGGCTGCTGTGATACTGGCTTCGGAGAGTGTTTTTTACCTGTGCAGCCATGATGACAGCAACTTTGCAGTCTTCCATTATAGACATGTGCTCTTTCATGGGTGAGAGGGGGGTAAAGTTAACACTGATCCTATCTGCCAGGATGTTGCCAATATCAGTTGGCTCTGTACATTTAGTGCCATTGAGCTGTAACTCAGAACACATCTGAGTGTAACCATGACATGGACCTGTCTGTTGGGCAGAGATCTCCTGCGTAGACAGTATGCAACAGAGTACAGCTTGGGTTACATTCATTCTTGTTGCATGGGGCAACTATTTGAGGCCAGTAATCCTCTTGTTAAGGTTCTTCATTGGTCTTTCTAGTTGCTGAATCTGCCTAGTCAGATTCCCCACAGGTGTGTTGTGGTACTCTCTGACAAGTCTGATGACTGTTGAGTAGTGGCAACCTCCTTTGACCTACATGCAAAGACCTTGGCAGTTTGTGTGTACACATAGCAGGATTTTCAGACCTATTTGTGAATGTGTTTCTGGAAGTAGAGATGACTATACACATTTGTCCACAGATCCCTTATTATCACATCTGTATTTAGCCTAAGTGTGTGAGCATGCCCAGTATGACCTTTCAGTATCTTCCTGCCTGACATTTGCTTTGTTTCTTTAAGTGTGTGAGCATGCCCAGTATGACCTTTCAGTGTGATGCTGAATGAAATCCACTACATTTGTTGGAGTGTGTGAGCATGCACAGTATACACATTTATACTATATGTGTATGGTAAATCAATGTGTATTTTTACAGCAGAGCTCACCTTTGTGTCAGAGATCAACAGGGACCATGCTGTGCCTACAGGGCTTCCATGAGACACTTTGCATAGACCTATCAACATTTCTACATACAGGGGGGACAGCTACTCTTTGTACATTTCTACCCGTGGGCACACCGGATTGTTACTGTGGGTGTACATATGATGTTGGTTTCACCTGACACTTATAAACATTTGCTGTGCCTGCACTGCTATGTACAGGACATCATTACAGTCTTTATTGTTGCCTATCATACTGGCTTGAGGCATACTACTGTACTACAGATCTTAGCATCCATTGCCAC
>NC_056725.1:744983294-745018294 GCF_019279795.1 Protopterus annectens | reverse complement strand
CAGGAGAAGGCCAAAGGACAGAAGACCTAATTTGCTAGGGAAACCCGGGATGAGAGAATCATTCAAAGGCAGATACAAGGGGTGTGGGGGATAAAAACCAAAGGAAACAGAAAAGAAATAAAGCAATCTGAAAGTTGTAATCTAAGAAAGTTTTCTAGTGGCATAGAGGATTGAAGCTCTAACTACTACCCAAGCAACCCATGATTGATTAATAGTGTCTAACAGGAAGGCAGGGGAGTATGCACAGTGCCTATCAAGAGGAGAAGGATGATATGTCTCAACAAGCACTTGCCAGAAAGGAAGGATTATGATGTGGCTGTCCAAGCAAGTGATGCCAGATTTTGTGTTCTTAAGTGAATGACCATGCATTTGTAGATTTGATAGGAGCATAGGCAGCCTTCGCAGAGAGACTGCTGGGTGAGTCTCCACCAAGAGTCCAATTACGTTACATATACATAATAATTGTTCTTAGTTCTGAATGCCAGTGACAGCAGAATCCACCACCAATGCCTGAGTTGGATAACATTGGCTTCCCACACAAGAACCCCCCCAATCAGATCTGGAGGTTGAGACTCCACCACCAGCAAAGCATAGCCAGTGTGCCATTAGACTTCAGGTATTATAGGCTAGGAGGTAAAAAATGTAAAGAAAAACATAGTAACCTGGAACATAATGGAAGATTCACACCTGATCAGAAGGGAAAAAGTACACAGCAGAATGAGTAGAATGCAAGGAGACCAAATTAAGAGTAAAAGTGGGAGGAAAGATCATGAGCCCACAGATCCACAATAGGAAACAGATAATAAGCCAGGAAGAAGCCAAGAGAGGAGAAGCTAACCTTTTCAAAAAGGGACTACATATAGTAATTGATACAATATAAGGAGCTGAGAGCTGCAGGGGAAGAGAAGTTTAGTGCTGCTTATGCTAAGTCTGCTTGCATTCATAATAGCACAGCAGGTAGTGAACTTGCATTTGATGCCAAAGGATGTGGGTTCTACTCCCACAGTGGGTGAATGCTACCATACTAAAAATTTTCTCTTTGACAAAGATACAGGCACTTTATTTGTAGATGAAACAATGAAATATAAAGTTGTTTGCTAGCAGCAACCTCTTCATTAGTTACAGATCTCTTTAATGTGGAATTTTTTAGATGACTTTTACTTCTGCTGAGATTGTGCATATTTACTGATACTGGTAGACTGTAGAAGTTTGAGTAGACTTTTATGATGGAAATGTTCTCAACTAGGCAGTGCTGTCATTACTGGTGCATGCATTTTCTTTCATTGTTTACTGGAAAAAATGTTCGAAACAATAAATTTAAAACACCCTCTAACAACTGTACTGTATTATACAAGGAATATAATTTAATACAGTTAGGAAGGTGTATCACACAACACATGTATGCCTTGTGTGCAAGGGGCGTATCATTTGAAAATAGCCCAAAGTTAATCTTTATACTAACCAAATGTATTTTCTTTGAATGTGGATTTCAATGCTGTTTCAATGAATGTGAGTTTCAAGGGCAGAGAAGATTTAATGCTAAGTCTATTTTCATTGTGAGACTGCATTGCATTGTTTAGCAGATGTCTTAGTGTTTGTGCTGTAAAATGCAAAATAAAACTTTCAAATGAAATCCAAATAATTGTAGAAGTAAAGCAATATAAACATTACAGTGTTATGGGGCGAAATAGCCAAGTAATGGGACATTGGAATGGCTGAGGGGGGAAGCTCCATTTGACCATGATTTTATGAGGGGGGAAGGGTGGCAAACTCAGACAGCCCCGGCTGAACTATACCTCTCAACTGTCCAGATTTTCACAGAATGAATAGATTTTTGCTCGTTATTTTTGGTTTGTTCCTCATAAAATGTGTGGTTTCTGGCAAATCATTTAGGAATTAAGTCACTAAGTAATGACAGACATTGAGTTTCCGTCTTCATAACCTTCAGAAAAATGCATGCTGAAGCAAGACCTGTTATTCTATCAACTGAGCTTATACAAGAGCAATTTTTAGTACTGTTTGTATGTTCCCTCAATATATTTGGCCTTGTCCAGATTTCCTGCGTTAACAGGTTGAGAAGTACGTACAAATAAATTGCTTTATAGAACTAGGCATATGAAAACCTCTCAACTGTCCCTGATATTGGCTCAAAAGGTTGCTCTCCCTCTAATAATCCCTCCGCAAAATGTCAATTTTGGAAGAAAACATGGAGGGTTTACAATTAATAAATAACTGTAATAATCAGAGTTATAGATAACATTTATTTCAGAAATGCATGTAGATTTGTTTATTTTGTCATCTGCTCAAGTTAACAGTATTAATATTAAAGTGTCCTTTCTTTGACAGGTTCCCAGCTGTATTGTGTGGCTATTTTATATTTTTGCATCATGGTTTTAGTCCATTTTTCATAAAATTGTGGTTTTTCTGGCAAATTAGTGGCAAATCATTAAAGATTGAAGTTAGAAAATAATGACAGACATTTGAGTTTCAGATTTCATACACTTCAGAAAATTCATAGTAATGCAAGAAGTTCATAAGAGCAATATTTAAATATTGTCCTTATTTTTGGGCCTTTGTCCCACTTCTATGTATGGCTTTGCCTGGATTTCTTGCTCTGAGGTTGAGAGGTATGACAAATGTGTCAGGGCCATCACAGTCAGCCAGAGACATTTCAAATTGTGACATACTTGTTGCACCCCACTCCCCCATGTACTGGATGTGTCCAAGCAAGGCAAGGAGCAGTTATACAGTGTAAGTGTGCAGAGTATCCCCCCATCCAAGGTAGACACAAGTACTACAGTGGCTTTTCATCTGTCCTTGCTTGATTTTGCAGAATGTTGTTTTTCTGTTATATTTTTATACTGTTGATTTATGCTTCTTATTATTCAGAAAGTGCCCATTGCTCTGTGTTTAAATAACAATGCTTTCAAGATGCAAGTAAGCTTTAATAAGCATACTGTTAAAGAACTGAAATGCATATGACAGTATTTATAATAAAGGACAAGATTATAATATTTTAAAAAAGCTCATTACCTTTGTTGGAGATTTGCAGTCATCTTTTCAGGCTTTACCCGTAAACTAAACAGAATGCCAATCTGTCATGTGTGGTCCATAACTTGTGCAGTGATCCTTTAAGCAATTTATCTTGAGCTTGTTTCTTGTTTGCTGTTCATTTTTTACTTTGATCATGTTTTCCCCATGAAACAAGTAGATAGTTGTCAGGCAGTATGTCTTTTTTGGATAAGAAACATTTTTACAAGTGGGGGTATCACAGAGATTGCTACTTTCAGCATGTTACTTGGTACTTTAATAAAGCTGAATATAAATTAGAGTTAGAACTGCAGTGCAAGGAGAAGTGGTTTGAGTTGAATGCTGCTTGTTTTTCTTATACTTGATTTTTACTAGCATTCCAGTAATGTATTTAAAAAGTAATTTATTTTTTCATGCCTCGCAACCTTTTTGTTTCCATCTAGATATTAAGTAAGCTGTCATGCAGCCAATGCATTGAAATATTTTTTTTCTTCTACACTTCATTTTGTCTTGATTGGACTCTCATAATGACTGTTTGGCACCTAGTGCAGTATATTTAATTAAAGTTCCTGTTTTTTGCAGTATTGAGCATAGATCCTCCCCTTTCTGGTTGGCCACACCCCATTCCATTTGGCCCCACCCATTCAACTGTCTCCTGCAACCCCCCTTTGATTTGAAGTCACCAGCCACCACTGCGGCCAGATACCGATTTTTTTTCTTAGGGGAAAAAATACAGTTGGCCGTTGCTGTCGATTTGCCCTTTTCCCCACTGTAGTGTGATCTCAGAGTTAGTATATTTAGTTGGGGGTTGTGGGGGGCACAGCCACTTTATAATGTTTGTACTAGTGTGTTGTATGTAGTTGGCCTACCGATTTTTTTCCCCTAGGAAAGAAATCGGTGATCTGGCCGTTCGGTTACCTAGGAGTTTGTCACATATGTGACGTTAAAACAGTGTTAGGCTATATGCCACTTCGATTTGCTAATATAGAAACCCCTGCCCCCCCAGATGATACCCAGTAGAGTTCTTTATATGAGGAAGACAGGCAATGTGGATAGTTACGAAGGAGAGCTATGAAAGTATAAGTTAAATAAGGGAAATAGAATGAAAAGAGTAAAGATAGTAGTGATCCCAAAAAGGGGCCTGTGTTACAGGATGGTTGCAGGGTATTACTGAACAATATATTTTAGTAAAGAGAGATCAGAGTGATGGCAAAAATGCTAGCAAGGAGACTGGATGAGAGTTTACCAAGAAAAAAAAGAGGATCAGAATGGCTTTGTAAAATGAAAAAGGGCAGAAATGAATTGGCCATCCCTAACTGAATTTATAGACAGCCATAATCAAAAGGGGGAACACAGGCTGGGATGGTCTTTTTTTAACTTAAAGAGGCCTTCAGCACAGTCAGAAGTGATTTCCTCTGAGAAATACCAGAAAAAGGACTAATGGGGGAAAATGTACAGTAATGACAAAGGCAATTTACAATGAGCCAGAAATATAGGTAATGATCCAAGACTGTAAAAGCAGGAAGGGTGAACAGACAGGGGTGCCTTCTCTTCCCAGGACTCTTCATGCCTGTCATAGAAGAGCTGATAACTGAAGTGAAAGACAAGTTTGCACAGCTGGAGATATGAATAGGAGTACAGTCAGTGCACCTAATTTACACCGAAAGCTGCATACTTATATCGAACAATGTTGAAATGGTCAAAGAGTTGATAATGCCAGTGTTTGCAAGGTATGAATGGGTCTCAGGACTTAAATACAACCAAAGAAAAGCAATGATGGTCAGGATAGTAGAGGGAAAAGGATTGGGAGGAAAAGGGAGCATTTAGGAGGTAATAGCCCATATATTTAGGAGTACATGTAAGATAAAATATAATTTGGAAAATATGACAGAGAAAATAGAGGGAATGCTATAGAGGAGAAGAAATAAAACATACACAGAACTAGTTAGAATCATTACAATTAGAATGATGTTTCTCCCAAGTATAATGCATGTACTAAGAAACTGCCAGTGGAGACTAAACTTGGAAAAGGCAGAATAGGAAAAGGAAAAGGGTGGAAAGGTTTTATAAAAAAGCTGAGACTGAATGGGAAAAAGGGTGTTGGGTACTCCCACATATACCAATGCAAGCCTTACTATATAACCCAATTAGTTGAACAGAGAGTAAAGGTGAGAGAAAAAGACAAGAAAAGAATGGGCAGGCAAGATGATCAGGAATTTAGTGCAGTTAACCGTTTATTGCAATCCAAAGTACTTGCAATTCAAACAACTAAGCGCTTTCGCCAGATAATCCAAAGGCATCTTCAGAGTTGTTTAGACATTGTCTCCAAACAGGTTAAATAGTAACAGATACTGTTTGTAACTACACAAGCACCCACCCACAATTTTTCCCGCCCAAACTTTAAAAAGACAGTACATTTATCAAATGCCTATTCTTCTTAAAAAAAATATACTCCAACATTTTTACATTGTAACAAAATACTTCCTAACCATTCATTAAGCATCATACTAAATCTATTTGAAATTATTAATATTACATTATGTATGCTTTTTAAAATAAATCCTGAAAATTAGATATGTCAAACAATTTGGTTATGTCTAATCTTCAAAAATGGCTTAATGGAAATAAAATCATTTAAACCAGGTTCCATAGAAGCATTTAGCTTCAACTGCCATAAAGATTCTTTACTTTCCAACAACAGATCATTGTCACCTCCATGTTCATTCTTGAAAACTCTATCACAAACAACACAAACTTTTTAAAATTAATGCATCTTTCGGAATGTATAAAAAAAACATTATGTATGTCTTTATTCCTTATAGCACTTACATGTTTGCCTATCCTGTCCCTCAATCTACGAATGGTTTTACCCACATAGAAACCGAGGCAGGATAAGCAAGTAGGCATTTGATAGATGTACTGTCTTTTTAAAAGTCTGGGCAGGGAAAAAATGTGGGTGGGTGCTTGTGTAGTTACAAACAGTATCTGTTACTATTTAATCTGTTTGGAGATAATGTTTAAACAACTCTGAAGATGCCTTTGGATTATCTGGCGAAAGCGCTTAGTTGTTTGAATTGCAAGTACTTTGGATTGCAATAAACGGTTAACTGCACTGGTTTCGGTAATTGTTTTTATATTTTTTCTAAATGTTTTCAGTCAGTTGACTACCAGCTACAGTTGAAGATGATCAGGAAATATAAAAGAAGGAATGGGCACACTAAATAGATGGGGGCAATATGGCATGGAGACAAGAGAAAGAAAGACAAATATGAGAGGAAAGAGGATTGGGCACTTTCATATGGAAAAAGCAAGTGGAAAATGGAAGGAAATTGGGATAAGAGGAGAGCAGGAGTTAAGGAAGAAAGAGTTAGGAAAATAGATGGTTTTGAAAACCCCACATAAATTAATTAAGGAATTTGGATTAATACAAAATGAATGGGGGTGTATACCAGACTGAATGAAAAATGTCTGAAGAAGAGTGAAAAAGGAGAATCACAAGAAATGAAAAGAAAGGAAAAAAGATAAAGGAGAGCACCATGGAAGAAATGGGAAAAATCAGGGAAAAGGTAAAAAAGAAGGATTTTGAACACCTGGGGGGAGTGGAGGAAGCCATGAAGAAAGACATAAGGAAAGAATTGCAGAAGAGAAAAAGATGGCAGGCCAGGGTAGCTGAATCATGAAAAGTCCTCAAAATAGCATCATAGATGTAGGAAATGTATACAGTGGGAGAACAGATATTATGAGTGCTGCACAAATGGCATCTTACACTGGAAAGATTGTATAAGGAAGGAAGGAAAATCCACTCAAGATACTGAATTGCACAGCAGAAGAGGCAGGCAGTAAACATATGCTTTGAGAGTGTACTAGGTCACAAAAGATCTGATCAGTGGCTGTGGAACTGTGCAGGCAATTATACAGAAAAGGGGGAAAAAACTCCTGGCAATTCTTCATGTGGGTATAGGGAATGAATGGGTAGGGGGATTGGGAAGGAAAAGGAATGCAGGCAATAAGACTAATGGCTACTGAGGTAAAGAGTGTAATAGCCAGAAAATGGGGAGAAAAGGAACAAGTCCCAGAAAGGGAAAATGGACAGGAGATTTCTAGACACCATAAGGAGAAGTATAAAGGACAGTAAAACAAGAGGTGATAACCTGCTACCAGTCAAGGGGGTATCAAAGAAGCTGTAAAATCACTTATAAGTAGTGAACAGGTAGTGTAAAATAAAAAGTGCATCATGCATCAGGATTGGACAGTGTGCAATTGTGAATGGAAATTAAAAATTAAGTACTGAAAAAAATGATAGAAAAACTGAGGTCACCACATGCAGGGAAAAAAAAGAGTGACCAGACCATGCCCTGATCAGAAATTCAGCATTTCATATGAGAAATTAGTTGTTGTTTTTATTCAGCCAAGTTATTTGTAGATTTGGAAAGTTAAAAAAGGTTGATGGTGATAGAAGGAAGCTTTGGTGTGAGCAGGCTATTCAAATTTACCAGTACATCAAGCTGAAAAGATAGCTGTGGACCCATAAAAAGAAAAGCAAAATAAACTAACCTAAGGTATGCAAGTAAGCAAGGAAGTGCCATAGTAAATTTGAGCTGAAGTTCTGTCCTTTGACCATCTAAGCCTCAAAATAAATAGTTGTTCCCTGCATGAAAACTGAGGAAATGAGCATTGGTTGTGTGCAGAGTAATCTGCTTCCACTTACGTGCGCATATTTTGCCCTCACTGTTTGCAGGGTTCAGCCAGTCAGGCATTGGGAAGGTCATCTTAAACTACTATTGTTCACAGTTATCAACAGTAAATGCAAAAAAAATAAATAAATAAGTGATATGCGAGCTGTGGTGTACCTGTTGTATACCTAGTTACATTTCATATCACTGATTCAGTCAATAGCTCCTGCTGGAATGTTCTGAGTGTATCATGAGCTCCTGCAGAATGGAATCATTGTCATGCTGTGTGAAACACAAGAGTGTGGTGCTCTTTTCTGCATTAGATGGAGAAACTAATTCACTTATTTCCTGCTCTGAAGCTTTCCGTTTGTTAAAGGAAGGTAAAGGACACAAACTATACTTTTTAAAATATTCTCTGCACCATGCTCCATTAGGTTTTCAGTCCTTGTTTAATATGAAAGCTATAATTTTAAATTTTAAGTTTTGCATTGCCTTCTTCATTTCTACAGCAGCAGCTTATTTCTATCCCCAGTACAGATTTAAACTATACCACTTTTGTTTTTGATTATTTATTTATTTATGTACCAATTGATTGACATTTGATTACCAGGAAAGTCTGACTGGGTAGAAACCCATTTTCAGTGGATGCTCAGTGAGAAAAGCTCCAAAATATTTAAAAAAAACATTTTCAGAACAATTATTTTACAACCTTCAAAAATAATACAAAAACATCTACAACTTAAATAATTATACCAAATTAGACATAATGTGATAACATTGCTTAAAAAGTAGATACAGGTTATATGACAGTAGATATATTTAGTCAGTTTAGAGAACTGAAAGTTAGGTTAGTTTAATACAAGCGGGAATTGCAGTATAAAGTGAGAGAAAATAGGGTCATATCAAATTTAGACAGAGAGTTAAGGGGCAGAAATTGATAGAAGTTAGGACATGAGTAATGAATGGGGAATAAGGAGGTGTAAGGTATGACTAGGTACTTGTTCATTTTAGGGATACAGTTTATCCTGGGGATGAGCAAGAACTGCACAGATTTTGGCTAGAATGTCTTTCTGCATGGTTTTAAATGCCTGCCAAAAACACCTTTGCCAACAGTGAAGTATAAGAAGGGTATACAGATAAACATTTCTATTTTCTGCTGGATATATAAATGCATTTGTAACATTTTACAACATTTAGAATGTACTTGAATAATACAATCATATCTTAGCCAAATTAGAAGCCTTCTCTATGGATAAATCACCTTCAAAGGAATACCAAACATCTGTTTTGTCCAAATACATGTCCTCTCACCTTAATTTCCCTAGCTACGCAATTACCTTTTTATATTTTAGATTCAGTCCTCTGAGTTGTATGAAGATGCAAATGAGGTGTGAACACATTAGAATTTCTGAATACCTAACTTTTGATGTCATGCAACAGATGTAAACATAGTGTAGGCTGTACACCATTGTTGGTTGCTAATTGCTTGCAACTGTGAATGATTAATATAACTCAGTAATCTGCTGTATTTAAGCACCTACTTACTATTGCTGACCATAATTGTATGTTTTGGCCCCAATCACACACATGCTGATATGGCATTAAAGGTGAATTAACCTTCGGGCAGTCCCCATATAACCAGATGTTAGTTTAATTAAAATTTAACTTTTAACTGATACTATGTGGAAATAAGGGAATAAGAAGCTAATGAGCTACCAAGATCCTGGCTGCATCTCTGTACACCTATGTTCTAACTGATATTAAGTGAAAAAAGAAAGAAAAATAAAAAAATGTACTTAACAACTCTGCAAATGTGCATCATATCTGCAATATCAGGAATTACTTGCTCATACCTTTTTAAGTCACTGCGTGGAACACTAGCCAATGTGCTCCCACACAGTCTGGATGTAATATTTTACTGCATAACTGTACTTTGCTTTTTGTAATAGTTTAAATGCATTTTATTATAGTTTAAGTGTATGCCTTAATTTTAACTGTACTTTATTGTGTTTCTACTGCTACTAGAGGCATAGCACCATACAGTTTTCCCTTGTGCACCACTCTTATCCCATACATGCACCACTCTCCCATTCCTTCTGCTCACTTCCATCTAGCCTCTACTAATACTATAGAACCTTACCCCAAAAGTAGATATTATCCAGTCCCTCTTCTCTGTTTCTATTCCAGCTCATACAGTCTTATTTTTGCAAGTCTCACTCTCAGGAAATCTCCTAAACTACTGCCCAGAACTGAGGATCTACTGTTGTTTTTATATTTCTCCCAGAAAGTCTACTGTAATCTCCCAGCACAAAAGCATGTAAGCCCCAATGCTTTTTGTATATGTATAGCATATACCCTAGGTCTAATTTCTGTTAAAGCACTCCCCGTTAGCATGCACCCTGTTTCTTTCCCTCTGCTACTCTGCCTGTACTATTAGTTTTTCTCCAGTAGGAGGCAGCAGAGGTCCATTTACTTCCCTCCCAATAGCCAATCGCTCCAACCTGAACACACCCTTGTACCCAATCCAAAGGTACCAGACAGCACCTCTCCCTATAGAAACAGTCCAAAGATTGAGCCACTGGGTTGTTACATTAAGCTGCTGCTCAAAACTTTAACCTGATCACTGGACCTGAGATATAGGTCACTTCACATATTTAACCATATTTAGATGCCACGTATGTGATCCACTGGTCTACCCACATGGTGATATAGGTGTTTATGGCCACATCTGACAGTGTTGAGTGAATACCTCAGTGTGGATTTGTGTCAAATGCTTTGGCTTGGTCAAGTTCCATAGGATTATAGTGTTGTCATTATGTATGCCTTCATCAACCTCTTTGAGGACATCTAACAGATGTAACAGACATTGATGTAGCATTAACAACTCACACGGATCTGTTGCACACAGCCGGGATATTAGCAGTGTCAATTTAGAAAACATCTGTGATGACATGTTTGCCTAACTCACAGATGAGGAGAGTCAAAATGTGTCTATGCATGCATGAATCAGGTGCTGTCCCTCCCGACTCAGATGGATGCAGTTGATGTACACCCTTCTACTTGAACATCGTCTGTGTGGAGAATATGTTGAAGTGTGTTCAACTGTGTGAAGAAGGTGTATGTGCTGAGTTACACTATAGGTAATCTGTGATGTTGTCCCATCCCTTTGATTGTGTGTGATACACTGGGATGAAGGTAAGCCAGTGCATACTGCCTATCTTGATCTGGCCTAGGGTTTTTATACAATGACCCACTCAGATATTATTGAGAAAATCTTCCAGCTGGGGATTAACCTTATATCACTAGATGGTTACCAATTGGCTCACTGACAGAACACATACCGTGAAAGTTGATGAATCAACCTCTTCCAGTAGAGGTGTCACCACTGGCCTACACAAGGGATCTGTGCTTGGCTCTTTACTATTTGGCCTCATAGAAATGGATAATTGGTGCCAGAGCCATGGCCTTAAGCTGAACGCCAAAACATGTATAGTCATACCCTTTGGGAAAAACAAGGTACCGACAAATTACCACATAGGCGGTAATCCATTAAGTATGGAAGAGGTAATCAGGGACCTAGGGACCCAGGTTGACAGTAACCTCTCATTTGATATTCACATTGCCAAAGTGGTTAGGAAGACCTTCTATATTGCCCACCTTATCATGAAGGGTTTCACATCTAGATCAAGAGAGGTCATTGTGCCCCTGTACTCTTCTCTTATCAGGCCAATGATTGAGTACAATGCCCCATTTGGGATGTATCTCACCCGACACCTGCAGCAGTTGGAAAGACCCCAAAAGTTCCTCACCAAGAGGATAAAGGGTCTTAAACATATGTCATATGCTGCCTGACTGAAAAAACTCCAGCTCTATTCAGTCGCATACCGCCTACTCAGAGGTGATATGTGCCTGACGTACAAGGCCATGTCCAATCCTGAATTAATGGACATGCTCCACCTCAGAAAATCCAAATCCATCAGAGCCACGAGAACAAGTGACTTAAACCTCAACACAGAAATAAATAGGACGTGCTGGAGGGACAGATTCATAACCCAGAGGCTCCCTACACTCTGGAACAGAATCCCAGTCCATGTTAGGCAGAGCCTCTCACTGACTCTATTCAAGAGAAATCTCGACGAGTGGATGGGAGATCATAGGTTTACCCCGGGGGTCATCTCTGTGTCACTACTAGACAGAGGCATAGTAAACTAAACCCTAAAAGGGTGTAGTATTCTCATCCTAAGGGGTGGTGTAAGCCACATACACTCTGGCTAGGCTTATACATGCCCTAGGGCAGATAGCCTAGTATGAACCTATGAACCTATGAACCTATGAATCTATTTCTTGACAGTTCAGGCTAACATATACAGCCTTTGGCTTACCAAGTTTGCTGGTTCTTGCATATTGGGTGCAATCATTGTGTCCACCAATGATGATAACATACTACAGGGGGGGCTAACATGGACAAATGTTTGATGCTAAAGCCACACATTCTATAAATAAATGCAAAAACATGTCTTTATTTTGGCTTTCTGCAAAGTGGAATTTCCTGCTAATTACATCATTGACAACACTCCACCTATGCTGAAACTCTGGTCTATATTATATACTCGAAGTTTCAAAACTTTGAATTTCATATGCTTTACACCATATGAGTGAAGTTTGAAACATCGAATATATAATAAACAAGAAAAGAAAAAGAAAAACTTGCCTAAACACTCTGAGTAGGGGGCAAGCCCCCCTGCACCCCCTCACACCCCTGCTACTTAAATATGCCAACTCCGAGATCACACTTCAGTGCAGGAAATGGAAATCTTTCCATTCTGCACTGTACAGAACCATTTGTTTTAACCTTCGAACTTGTAAAAGGTCAATCATATGGTGATGACCATATGACATTCGAACTTTTACATGTTTGAGGTTATAATAGGAATCCTGAAACCCAGTGTTGCAAGACCTGGTACACATGTAGATAGCAATCAGAACTTCAACCACTAAGTATCCACAGTGGTATGGAAAGACTACACGTTGCACCTCATACATCAGATAATCATATTCAGATATGATGATTATATAATAGCACTGTACTCTAACTTCATCAGAACAATAATAGAATAAAATGCTCCCTTTTGCATGTAGCTCACCAGACACCTGCAGCAGTTGGAAAGACTACAGGGGGTTCTCACCAAGAAAATACAGGGCCTACAAACCATGTCATGATGTATGTGGATAGACTGAAAGCCCTGTCACTGGAATCTTCATCATATAGGATGAGCTGACTTGTGCCTGGTCTCCAGGCCAGTCTCTGACCATGCCCTGGTGGCAATACTGCACATCCACAAATCAGCTATAGCTAATGACATCAACAGAGTTTGGTGAGAGGAAGATGGTAATATCAATGTCCAACATACTGGTGTAAAACATACCCTGCAATGTCAATCAAGGGCACACACACACACACACACACACACACACACACACACACACACACACACACACACACACACACACACACACACACACACACAGACACTGACACACACACACACACACACACACACACACACACACACACACACACACACACACACACACACACACACACTGACTGCAGTGAGAACAGAATTCCTACCTAAGTACACTGACTAGAGAACTTTGCATGTAAGGCAAACACCACAGCTCAAGTCTGACTTTTACATGGCTGTAGGACAACTTATAGTGGATGACATCAGCACTGGATGTTGGAGAGAAGATGTTGGGAGACCTGCATGAAATGGATGTGTAGGCTTGTGCAAGTGTCAAAATATTGTCAATCCATGTCAGATACACAGTTATACTTTTCTGACTAGCTAGACACACACACTCACACCTCCGAGTTGACTGCAGTGAGAACAGAACCCCTGTCTATCTAAGTACGTCGACTAGAGAACACAGTACTTAATGCAAGTTCCACAGCTCAAGTCTGATGTCTACAAGGCTGTAGGCCAAATTATGGTGGATGACATCAGCACTGGATGTTAGAGAGATGTTGGGAGGCCTGCATGAAATGGATGTGTAGGCATGCTCAACTGTCAAGATAGTTCAAGTTCTGCATGTTACTAGATTGATGAGTGTGCAATGAGTAGTTTGCAGTGGTTGTGTTCCAATGTGCAGGCACATTTTAAGAGACAGCTTTACAAACTATATGTAAACAGGTGTCCACATTACTAGAAGCATTTGAAAATAAGAATGTGTATTGCCATTCTAAAGATGTGCACGGTATATTACACAACATTTGTTATTACTTTATGTAGTGTTGTTGATATATTTGTCAACAAGTACTGAGAGATGGGGTTGCAGTGCATGGCTAGAGGTAATGCATGGCTGCATTGTAAATATCAGACATATTCTTAGATAAGGCCTTCATTTTATGTTTCCACATGTAGTTTCAAGGTATGAAGGCAAAATGGACAGTAAACAAAATTAATACATACTAATATTTACTTTGCATAATGCAATGGGGAGAAGTGGGTTTGCGTGATGTCTGGCAAAGTGTTTGCACATGGGGGATGCATAGTTTTACTGTTTACTTGTTTGCACATAGTTAAGCAGTGCACAAATGCAAGGCTCATTGCTAAAATTATGAGAGTTGGTATTGAGTGTATGAAACACACTTGCTGCTTAGCGGACTCTGTGGCAGAAAATATAAATGCATTGATACATTTCTTTTGCCCAAATAATACTGGGATCAAATCCAGGTGTATGGAATACTTTTAAATAAATAATGATAATGCAATGAAATTATTCTTTATACTACATTCATTGTGTGTGTTACTGTGTTTATGTTACTGTGGCATGTTTAAGTGGCATTGCATGGAGGTAAACTCCACTACTGAAGAGATTGGCATTGGTGAGTGATGCCAAACTCCATGAAAACACAGAGGAGGGCTCCATTGCTTTTTTTTTGGTATTTAATGTGGGTTGTGTGTGACTTAATTTTTACCAGATTATAGGTGTTCAAATGGAATAGATAGGAAAGTGGTTAAATGGGGAGCAAGCAATAGAAGAATAAAGAGAAAGAAATAAAGGAATGTACAAGATGGAGGGAGGAAAAAAAAAACATGCAGTCTGTAAGGCATTCTGTGTCATTGTCCTTAAAATGTGTGAGGATATTAAATGACAATTAATATACAGCTGTCAACAAATGAAGTGGAGGTTGGATGTTACTAAAAAGAAACCGTGAAATGTGTGCTGCTTACTTAAATTTAAAACCTTGATACAATTACTTATACACTTTGTAAGTCTAACCTTGCTGACACACCCACTGATGGCAGAGCAGTCTGAAATGCTGTTGTGTTTTCCTTATCCCTACCAGTAATAATTCACAGCTACAATCCATTAGCAACAAACACTAAATGAGTGCCTGCACTATGTTTACATCTGCTGAACGTCTGCTGGCATGGAGCCAAGTAACTGAGATTCAGCAATTCTAATGCATATACACCTCATTTACATCTTCACTGCGCCCACAGCCATGAATCTACACCATAATAAGGGAACCATATAGCTAGGGAGCCTGAAGATAAGGAGACTTGCTTATTTGGATAACAAAGAAGAGGATTACTTCTGCACAGAAGACTACTGATATTGACAAGGTATGCTTGCATTTTCAGTTATATACTGCATATGCTTAAATGTCATTAAGAAAAATTGATTAATATATATATATATATATATATACATATATACATACATTATCAAATGCTACTTTTATCTGTATGCATTTCTTAGAACTGTAATGATGGCATGGGCAAGTATGTCAGGGCATTTCACTTTCTCATATGCACAGCCTTATTAACTATCATCGTAATTGCTAGTGTTACAACTGTTTTTCCATGTACATTTTTCTATTGTTATTTCCGTGAAATGTAAATGTCCTATATTGTCAATGACACAGGGATGTTAGCCTTTTAGGATGAACCATGCACACCCCTAGGGGTAGTGCTGGCCACAGGTAGACATGACTGGCCATAGATTAAAATGGAATGTTCTGTGTTAAATCTGTACACGTTTCAGGGACAATTCATTGTCTATCACCCTTAGCATTTTATTGATGATTTGTTAGCAAAATGTGTCATTTATTTCTTCTTTTGGGAGTGGGGGAGCAAAGTTGCATTTCTGTTTTGGCACAAACAAGATATTTTGCTATTGTTACTTTCCTTGTTTTGGATCCAACCTTGCTTTGTGTGTGATTGTAATATGTTACAACCACGCAGTTCCTTTTTTATATTTCAGTATCTTGATTGTTTTATGTTTCTGCAGTTGATAATAGTGAAATGCTACCTTTTATATGTTATCTGGAAACAGGACTTTTACTTATGTAATACTTAAGTGTATTATCCTTTACTTGTGTTTTAGGTAATCTAGGATTATGGCACCCAGCCATCCCAAACCCTGAAACCCCCCTTTCAATGACCCTGAGAATCAGGTCATTGTAGAAGCTTTTAGGTGACATAGTAACTTTCTGCTTGAGAGGGAACATGGAGATATGTCAGACAGAATGAAAATTTGGCAGCAGATATTTGCTGATGTGAATGTAGTAGGCAACCACAGCAGGACATATGATCAGGTGCACCATATGGTCACTGAAATGATTTACTGCATGGAGGGGAGTAGATGTAGTGGCCAGTGATCAGATGGGTACAGGGGGGGGGATGCTGCTCCAGAACCACCACTAACAGCAAATAAAGATTTCATGTCCACTGTCAGGGATCTGGAAAGCTCCTTGGAAAGTGCAAAACTGCATGCCATTGACAATGGTGTTATTGTTTCAGGGACAACAAGTATGTCCTAGGAAGAGCTTCTACATAGGTTTATGTATCTCAATGTTAAATACTCTTGTATAGTAAAATACTGACAGCAGTATGCAAGTTCTGTTTAACAATAAATTTGTTTGAGGGAGAGTTGTAGATTGATACAGTTAACAACACATTTTGATTGATTACACATGGGTTTAGGTTGGACTTATCATCCAAGTTCTTGTTTAACGTATTGGTAAATGACATATAAAGGGCATCAGGACTGTGTGTATTGCTGTCCTGTTTGTAGTAGTGGCAGCACTGTTAGCTTGTCAGCATATATTTGACTATAGTAGTGTAGCTATTAATTTCTTTCTTGTGTTTGTTTCTTACTATCACAGGTAATCCTGACAGTGGAAGTTATCAGGATTTACTGCCCTCCTCTCCTTCCTTGATACAGTTAATGAAGCATGGGATTATGGCAAAATAATCACTTCTCTTTTCCTAGACCTCGCCAAAGCTTTTGATACCATTTCACATGCCATCCTCCTCTCTAAATTATCCACTCTCCAAATTTTCCCACCTATTCTACAATGGTTCAATAGCTATCTCTCCAATAGGCAGCAATCCACCAAATATCATCAATCTTATTTCCCTTTTTCAAAACGTCCATAGGGATACCCCAAAGCTCCATACTTAGTCCTCTCTTATTTAGAATATTTTTTAACAACTTTTACTCCACTCTCCCATAGTGCTCAGTAATCCAGTATGCTGATGACTCTACAATAATGTGCAATGACAATTATAGTGCTGAACTCCAGCAAATCACCCAGAATGCAGTCACCTTTACTGAATCTTGGATGCTTAATCATCTTTTCCTAAATCCGAAAAAGCTAAACTAGTACTTTTTACCCCTAAGAAAACCACTCCCCATAGATAAAAAAAAACTCTTTACTGTACAAGTCCAAGACAATACCACTATAGACGTTGCTCCACACACTAAACTACTAGGCATTATTATAGATGCAAACCTTAACTCTGACTTACACATTAACAATAACATAAAAAGTCACACACACTCCAAAAGCTCAGTATGCTTTACAGGCCCCAACACTTTCCTAGCCTCTATATTAAAAAACCCTTGTAACTACCTTTTTATTATCCTCAATCATTTCTGGTGCCCCTCTTCTAACTAATATACAAAATTCCACAAAATCCAAACTTGATATGTGTTACAACAGGATTGCCAAATTTGCCACCGAGGCCAAATTCTCGTCCCACCACTGTAATTCACTGAAACAATTAGGCTGACTAGAACTTCCTCAACATCTCTCATTTACCCAACTAATTACAGTCACAAAATAATATTGAGACCCACAGACTGTCCTGCTCTCTCGACACTACTTGCCCAATACCAACCCAGCAGGCAACTAAAATCTGAAAATCATCTACTTCTAAAGGTAGAGAAGCCTACCTTACCTGCTGGTCAACTCCTCTACTCCTTCACCATCACCAAACTATGGAACTCACTTCCAGCTTCTATACGAAACACAGACAGCACCACCACCTTCAAACAAATACTGAAAAATCATCTCAGCTCTTCCTGGCTATGTACCTACTCTATAACCTAATCTCCTTCTTTTTTTTTTTTTTTTTTTTTACTCAGATGAATTTTTATTTTATTTTATTTTAAATTTGCAAAAAAACAATAAATGAAAACATCGCTGTTTACAATCAAGTTAGATAATTATTAACTATATACACATTTACATTTAGCCTGACATGTTAAAACTTGCGTAATAACAAATTACACAGATATCGTTTAATTAAAGTTAAATAGTACTTGCTTCATGAGGAGGTTAGATCCATTTGCAAAGTATCAATCAAAGTTAGAACTTTTTTCCAAGGGTTTTAGTTATTTCCATTAAGGCTGTCTTCTTCAATAGACATATGAAATCTTCTTTGCTAGGAGCTGTGGTAGAATTCCATCTCTTTGTTATGCATTTCCTAGCTATAGCTAGTATAGTCCAAAGTAAATGAAGGTCAGTCTTATTTGAAGAATAAGCATTATCAGTTATATTCAGTAATAACAAAGCCTTGGTCATGACAAAATTATCTGTATAAATTGCCTGCAAGAAATTGTTAATACTTTGCCAAAAGGGTTTAATTTTTATACAGTCGTAGAAAATGTGAGCCCAATTAGCTTTATTATACTGTTGGCATCTCCAGCTTAACCCATCGTTAGAAGGATTGATTTTTGAAACTTTATCAGGGGTTAAAAAGGATCTATGAAGGAATTTCCAGGTAAATATTCTCCAATAATAAGAACAAGAAGTTAATTTTACTGAGAGAAGTAAATTAGATTTATTTTCTGAGGTTAACTGAATCATGTATCCTTTAGTAATATATTGCCAATATGCTGGTTTAGGTTGTGGTTTGTAATGTTTTATTAGATTGTATAAATATGAAGTACCATTTCCCAATTTCTTATTATTATATAAAATTTCAAACAGTCTGGATATAAAATTTGGTGTATTTGAAAAAGAATAATTATTTATTATCCTACACAGATCCTTGGAGTACATCAATATATTCTGAAGCATTAACCATTCATGAGAATTCACTTTGCAAGTTGACATCATATATTGTAAATCCCATACTTGCTGATTTTTTAGACAGTGTAACCAACAGATTAGATTTTTCTGTTCCCAAGAGAGGAATATATCTCTATGAATTCTATCTGGAAAGTTTTTGTAATGCTGAAGGGAATTAATGTTGCAAACCAAAGCTTTAAATCCATATTCATGTTTATAAATTTCCTAAAACAGTCAAATAAATTATTTATTAAATTTGTCCTAGTTAGTTTAGTTATATTGTATTGATAATTTAAGGCCAGTGAGTACCATAATATATTGTCCTTGTCTAGAAAAGTAGAATTTTTAAGTAAATTATTTTCATTTATTATTATAGTTGTATGTAACAATTTCCAGTTAGACATAATTTTCTTAGTCTTATAGTATAATAGTCTTTCACTGAAGTAAATGCTTAGTTCGGCAATTAAATAATTGAAACTGATCCTGTCTTTCTTATAGGTAGTTCAGGTATAGGTACCCTATCAGGGTTATCAGCCTAGGGCTATCCCCCATAACCCTTCACACATTTTATATTTCTTCCCACATTATTTATTTATTTTCCTCCTGTGGACCTCTGACATGATCCCTCTGGTTGACATGATCCCTCCTCTTCTTCTTGAAGAGGTCCAAAGAGGCAGGTCTGCTTGAAGAGGTCCAAAGAGCAATCTATCAATCTGGTCATGGCTGTCTATCTATCCAGGTCCTGGGAGTCTCTTTGGTTCAGGTATTTTGTCCTCATGTTTTTTTGGTTGTGTGAGCCCTAGGCGTTAGATCCCTGGAGCATTCTTTCAGGGATTGTAGCCCAGCATGTGGTAGCATGTCCAACAGCTTGGTGTTGTATATTAAGCATGTTAAGCAGAGGAGATCTGTGGAGTAGTATATGTATTTTTTAGATGCGGAGTTTTTTTTTTTGGTTAGGGCATCTGCTTGCCCTTTTAGTGGCCTGTTTCTGAGGCTTTTCTTGAGGCCTTCCAGTTGCAGTGATTGTTTTATGATTTATGAGCATTACTAAATGGGGGGTTCTAATGAGGGATGAATGAGATGAGAGACACCTCCTTTTTGATGATTTGCCTTTTTGAAAGATGGTCGTGATGAGGGTGTGAGTGTGCCACATATGTGGCAATGTGGTTATCAAAGGTGAGAGGTTAGTCCACCTGGTGTCCCTGTCCTCCTTCCTCTACTTTCTTTATCACTGTGCTTAGTGTACACCTATGACACCCTTCATGGATACAATTTTTTTGTTTTTTTTTTTCCCATACATTTTTCTTGGCATTGCTTTTCTTGGAGCTTGGCTCATGGCTCTGCTTCCAAAAACATGCTTTTGTAGTTGTCCTTCATTTGTAGGTATCATGGGATTTGGGGAGTTTGCCCAGTTCTCCCAGTTTGCAGTCATCTGAGTTCTTTAGAGTTCCTTAGTGTTGACCTCAGAGAAGCAGATAGAACACCAAGCCGCCCAGCCCCAGGACTGAACCCTGAGGTACCACTTGTCACTTGTCTGGAGCTGATTTGGAGTCGGCTATTTTTACAGGTGTGGTTTCTATCAGTAAGCATTTAGCAACCCATTGGGTGACATAGGGATTAATACCCAACTTAGTAAGTTTATCTGTGATTCCCGGGATGTCATGTGATAGAGTATTCTTTTCTTTATTGAGCAGCGTTTGTAGTGAGAATTTGTACCTGGGGGTTGGTATGGAGATGACATAGAGATGGATTGAGAGGGGTGATGTTGGTGAAGGATTGACTGTGAATTTGGCACTGAATCGATTTTTTGTATTCCATTAGAATATAGAGTGCGATTCTCAGAGCATTGCCATTTAGATTTATTATCATTTTCTTAGAGCTATTGGTGGATTGTCTTATTTGTCTTTGGAATCTTTTTTCACTATGGCAATTCCTGGCTTTTTGGATAGATTTACTGAGGTTGAGGATTATAGCTTTGCATTCTTTTTTTGCATTTTTTTGTTTTCCTTTTTTTCCAAAAGTTTTCCTTTTTCTCTTTTTTTGTTGTTTAGCAGCTAGAAATTTTCCTTTTTCAGATTGGCTTCATTTTTGATGGAGCATTTTGGTTCTATTTGATTCATGCATGAGTCATGCATGAGTTTTTTGTTCATAGTGCCTTAGTGTAGTTGAACTTGCAGTTTCTTTTTCAGTTGGCATCCTGCATGGGTTGTTGTCACTTCTGACTTTCTGACTTGAGTAGCATGGCTGAAGTTTTTGGGTGTTTTTTTACTGGGGTGGTGTGGGGTGTGGGGTGGGGGGTGATTAGGATCAGCAGGGTGTATGGGTGATTGGGGCTGGGGAGGGGTGGTTTAGTGGAGCTAGCATATTGAATATGACCATGTTGAGGATGGATTGGTGATTGAGGGGAGCTGATCCAGGGCGATGGAATTTATTGGAATTTATGAATTCCAAGAACCGCTTGTTGGTTCAGTTGGGACATGAGTAGTTTTCCAGTTAAGTGTAGGGTAGGTAAAGTTAATCGGGTGTTTGGTTCTAAGTGGTTTTATTCAGTATGTTTCCATAGTGTTTAAAAATGGTGTAGTGAGAATCTGAATCTTGGTGGGGGGGTATGAGCAGGTACAATTTTAAAGCACCTTTAGTCTTACCTTTAAATTGTGTTGTTGATTTTGAAGTGTGTGCCACCTGGTGTTGTGACGGTGTCTGGTGGTGTGAATTGTGAATATTCACACTCCTCCTCCTTTAGTGTGTGTTTTCGGGGGTGGTGTGGCGTGGTGAAGGTTGTAGCCTGAGCTGTAGGGTGCTCTCTGGTGCCTGGAGCAGGTGACCAGGTCTCAGTTTCTGCACAGATATCGCAATGATACATTTTTAGGAGTGCCTCGATTGCATTAGAGTTTGAGAGCATTAGATTAGCATTGCTTGTTTTATTTTGCTTGATTTCATTGGTGTACTTGGTGTTTTGGTGGTCCTTTTTTGTTTTTTGCAAAAAGGCACTATAGGGTTGGCAGGAGAGCCAGCAGAAGTAATGAATCCCAGGGGGGAGACAGGTGCAGACCATCTCAGTCTGCTGTGGGTCTGCTCAATTCAGTCAGTCAGAGACAGACAGAGACAGTCTGACCATGATTGAATGACACCCAGCCTTATATTGTTGTTTATCATTCATGTTTTATTTATATATTGTGGTATCATTCTGGGCAGGAGCAGGTTGCTGGAAGGCAGGATTAGGGTCATACCCTGGGCCACATGATCCTCTCTGAGCCTCTTCCTCTTCTCTTTAGTCCAGGGATTTACGTCACCAGTCTCAAGTCACAACATGGATGATGACAGAGTCATATTTGCACTTGTTGTGGAGTGACTTGAGAGGATGTTATGTGTGGCGACCACAGGCCCCACAGGCAGCTGAGTCAGGCAGCTGACTATAATTTTCCTAAGAGGGTTACGGACTACCGGACTACTACTGACACCTAAGAGACTAAAGTGTTAGGTTGTCTTGGTTGCTTTTAGGGGCATTGCTGGCACACTGGTGTTGTGAACCATGTGACACATTGGTTGTGATTTTGTTTTCTTGACATTTCAGCTTGCTTGATCTTTGTGCTTTTTGGGCAGGGCGTGTTGCATATGTGGGTTTATGTGGGATTTAGTGTTGCTGGTGGTGGGGGTTGGGTGGTGGTGGTGTAGAAGGTGGCTTGTAGTGTGTTGGTGTGGTAACTAACCTCTTCTTCTTGACTGTAGCACACAATTGTGGAGAGAGAGCTTTGCTTCCATTTTGGCTATGTAAGTGCATCTCTCACAGGTTGTAGTGTTGGGTGCTAGGAGGAGAGGGTTGTCTGTGTACATGAGGCAATTGCTGCATTGCCCCAGTATGCTCTCCTATATTGCCTACATTTTTCCTATAAGCTGCAGGGGTTAGTTTAAAGCTCTTCCTGGCCCTTAAAAATCCAGGGGAGAGGTGTAAGTCTCACACTCTGCTGTACCCATATCTGCAGCAGGTCTCCAAGGTGAACAGCCTCTGGCATGTTAAAACAAGGGAAGTATGCACGCCAGATCCATAACTATGGAAAAAGGATTGGCTGTAAGGACTGGATCAGTCAGGCTCAGGCATCATGGCAGGCTGTCTTCCATGCAGCCACCTGGGTTTTTGCTGTAAGGGCCATAAAACGTCTTCTTTCTGCTTACAAATTTGAAAGGCTGATATGCTTTCATCTCTGACTGTGCACTTCCCTACATATTGCCCATGAAGGCTACCATGCAACTGTGGCTTGGCAGAGCCAAGTGCATATCCCCTAGCCATGGGCTTTTCCAGAAAGTACCAGTTTTACACTGGTCCACACTGGCTTCCTCCCCTTTAATGGGTGACCCAACACTGACCACCCACACTCCCCTTCACCTGCCTGGTTCCTCCAAGGCCCAAGCTGCTAAATGATCTTGTATTGTCTACACTGCAGCCATGGCTTTATTCCTCTACACCATGAAGTTTGGCCAATGTCATACATTTTTTAACTTCTGGGATAGGTGTGTGTGTGTGTGTGTGTGTGTGTGTGTGTGTGTGTGTGTGTGTGTGTGTGTGTGTGTGTGTGTGTGTGTGTGTGTGTGTGTGTGTGTGTGTGTGTGTGTGTGTGTGTGTGTGTGTGTGTGTGTGTGTGTGTGTGTGTGTGTGTGTGTGTGTGTGTGTGTGTGTGTGTGTGTATCTGTTATATGAGCAGAGTTAGGCATGCACTGGCTACTTGCAGATTTTCTCATTAGAAAATGAAATTGGTTCGTGTTTTACTGTGTCTTTCCTGTGTAAGGAATTTTCAGGAATGGTAATTGACAGCTGTCTAAATTCTCCTTTAATCTGACACCTATCTAATATTTCTTAGCAGGGCAAGGATAAAACCCGAGGACATACCTCTCATCTTTCTTAGCACAAGAAATTGTAACACTGACAAAAATAATGGGGGGGGACAAAGGCCCAAAATTTTGGACAGATTTTAAATATTGCTCTTATAACCTTGGAATGGTGCTATAAATTAATTTGCAGGTTTTGCATTTGTATACATTTTCTTATGAATATGAAATCTGAAAGTCAAATGTTTGTCATTATTTAGTGATTTTGATCATCGATGATTTGCCAGAAAACCAAATGTTTTATGAGAAGCAGAACAAAAATATAAGGCAAAAATCTGGGCAGTTGAGAGGTATGCCTGAGGCAGAAAGGCCAGAATTAAAATTGCAGAAATAAAAGGAAGGTCAAAGAATGGAGGAATTCAAACACAGGACAACAAGAAAGAGTACTGCAGACTGGATGAGAAGAGCAAGAGACAGTTTTGTGAGATGCATAAGAGGTAAGGCAGCTGTATGCATCTGAAACTTTGTTGTGACAGAGGATATGGGGTCTGTAGAAGAAGGGGGGCTTCATGGACAAATATGGGAATGAAGTGTTATAGTGACTTGAACAGCCAATGAATAAAGCAGTGAGTTGGACTAGAAAAGAGAAGAAAGCAGGAGTCCAGTAGACAGGATATGATGCAAAAAGCTGGAAGCAGATGATTTGAGGATTTGAGGAATTGGGCAGATATTGCCAGTAGGTACAAGCAAACTGGCACAGTGTAATGGAAAAGAAGAAACTGTGAGATGCAACAATAAAAGGGGAGAAGAAAAATAAAGATAAAGTAGAAGTACATGCTGCAGTGATCAGTGAAGAATGGGAAACAGAGCCAAAGGTGGTCATGCAGGGACCACTACCACAAAGACAGCAGAAGAGGATGGGCAGGGAGGCACTGTCAAGCAGGGTGAGAGAGACAGGGCTGTGAAGAGTTCTTTTAGGAAGAGTATAAAATTGATAACAGAGGAATCAGCTGCATCATATGCAGGGAATCACCAGCCATTGAGAAGGACTGGGATGAAGGAAGTGCAGCACTAAGGCTGTAAATAATAGGGTGAAGACAGGAAGCAAGAAATAAAGGAGAGGAGAGCTAGTAGTAAGAGGGTCTGGTAATCAGAGATTTCATTAGTAAAGAAATACAGGGTCTTGGCAAGGGAGTACAGAGAAATGTCTTTCAGTGAAACT
The DNA here is from genome assembly GCF_019279795.1 of Protopterus annectens. NCBI lineage: Eukaryota > Metazoa > Chordata > Ceratodontiformes > Protopteridae > Protopterus > Protopterus annectens. The sequence goes on along the minus strand of NC_056725.1, from coordinate 744,993,174 downwards.
GGTGTTAGAACTTACACGTAGGACAATGTGGAGATGGCCAAGGTTTTCAATGACATGGAGTGGTGATTGCAAACTGTTCAGCAAGAAGCTTGTATGATTTTCCAGATGAGACTGATGAAGTAAAAGAAAGTGTGAAAGAGTGAGAACAGTTACAAAATGATGACTAGAGCCTAAATCAAAGGCAACATTATCAGAAATAAGTACCTAATGTGCTGGCAGCTAGCGAACTGATGATAGAGGGTATAAGGGGAAAATTATTAGTTGTGGCAGGACAAGGGTGAGGAGCTTGAGAGTAGCCATAATACTCTTCCTTATAAAGAAAACAAAGCTAACATAACTGGGCCATCAGCACTCACAGATATGAAAGACATCATACTTCAAGTGTGATAGTTCAGACATCATGACCATTTGGTACATTTGATTGTTGACTTGCTTTGGGATAAGTGCTGTGTCCATGAACCATCATCTAATTCCAGTTCACTGATGTTTGTACTCCCCATCATGTTCACATTGTGTCAGTGGGGGAAAAGAGGATCTTCAGTTTGCCCTGTTACAGTGTTTCCTTTTGCAAGTGCTTTCATCTTCCCAAAGAATGAAAAAAAACTACCTCATCTGAATTTCCAAAGTAATATTTCATCAGCTATTTATAATATTTACAGTAAGCTGAAATGAACTTTGTAACTCAAACTGGCATCTTCACCTTACAAGTGCAATCTCAGTACAGCCTGCCAGTGAACCTGACTGTCTGCACATAAAACCCAGCTAGAGGTCCTGTCAAGCTTTCTCCTCAGCTTCAGAAAAAGATGAGGAAATCTTCACCTGAGTTGTCTCAAGCCATGCCCATAAGAAACACCAAGTGGGCTGTTGAACTTTGCAAGTATCAGCTTGCCATGTAAATGATGGTTTACCCATTGCTGCACCTTTGATTGAGCAATTCACTCCCTGCTTTGCTGCTTCCAGAACATTCTTTTTCATACTGGCAGTTAAGTTCATATTTGCTAACTCACACAATCAGTGCTGAGATATTTTCCCAGCACAAGCTTCAGCAACATATCTAAAGGCTTATACCCCCCTTTCTACAAAGAAGATGTTACAGCTACCAGTCTCTCAGCACAAAACCATTGGTGTTCAATGTACAATGATGGGCTGCAGGACTATGATACCCCATCAGCATTTCTAAAAGTACAGATCTGTGGTTCACCACATTCTGGAAGGATTAGAGGAATAGTGTCCCTTGGTACAGTTTTGTTTTGTCATCTTGTATCTGTTTACTCAGTCATTGTAACTAGACATATTCAATGACTACATCAAAGTGTCTGCCTAATAAGTAATAGTTCAAGGACTAGATGGCTTACTATACTGCTAAACACACACTCCCACTCTCTCTCTCAATATGGCTGAATTTTTTTTGAACCACTGCTTAGTTTTCTGCTGATATAGCACTCATTGGACTCCTTAAACTGAATATCAAGGGGCAGCAGTGTCCCCAAACCTGCTTCTGGTGCTTTTGTATCCAGGGTACATTTTTTAATAAAATTAGGAGTTACTAATACTAGTTCAGGATATAATTTTCTTTTTAGCTCATTAAATGTTGAGTCTGCCTAAAGAAACTGTGTTCCCTTGATAAAAGGCTTCCCTGTTATGAAAACTATTAAAGGAAAGACAATATTTACAATACTGGGTACATATTTTCTGTAGCACCCAATTAGTTCAAGAAAACCCTTCTTCCATCTTTTAGTGGGGAATATCAAACATTTTTATGGTATCTAGTTGCAGTCTCACCATCTCACTTTCTATGTAGTATCTTAAATATTTTGCTTCTACTATGTCCAGTTTACTTTCCTTAGTATTCACAGTCAAATCTGTCTGTGTTATGGATTCTAACACATCCTGTATTTTTTGGTAATTGCAGCTCTTGGTCTTCTGAAAGGATGGCTCATACACGTTTTAATAAAAACTCATTTCCTGTATTTTTTAAAGATTTCTCTAGCTAGATTTCAGGTATAGGTTTTTGATCCATTTTGTATGATCTTCAGCTTGTAAGCTAGCCATAGGTAGACCTGTTTATCTTTTTTTTAAAGATATTAACCCTTATAGATCACTGCATTTATTATGTCAGTTATCTGATGCACTCCTTCAGCCAGAAATTTGTTTTCTGTTCAAGGTACTAACATCTGAGCTCATGGGCTATATTTTTAGTTGGGCTTTTTTATTTCAAACTAATTGTTGCATTTTTTAGGCATTCTACAAATGTTCCTTTACAATAGGTGAAATCATCTTCAGTCTATTCAAATTAATTTAGAGCTGTGTCACACTTTAAAAAGTTAAATTGTACTGTCTATCCTTCCCAAGTTTCTTTAACAATGTTAAACAGTCCTTGGGATGCCTGCTGTACAGATATTCAAATGGGTTTAAGAGCTCTGAAGGCTGTGTGTAATAACAAAATTCTTCCCATCCTTAGTATGGATTTTAGCATTTTTTAACATCTTTATAAATAAGTCTCTGCAAGGCAGACTGATATTTTCAACTGTTTAAAGTATCAGCATAACTTATGCAATGCTCCTGACATAAAAGAAGCATCTTGGTGATTAGTAAATATCTCTTTAGGGTTACTCACTGGACAATACCAGTACCATTTCTTTAGCAATACCATTAGCATTAGCATTGTGCACTGGCACTTCTGGAAACTGTATAGCATAGTCCACTATTACATATATTTAGTGCTTCCCATTGCTAGATTTTACTCATTGCCCTGCAGTGTCCATAGCAATATATTTAAATATTATAGGCATTGGAATCAAAGCTTTTAAATATATTACAGGGCACTGTTTCTGTTATTCCAGACAAGAAACAGAAGTATATGTAGTTATGTATTTATTTATTTATTTGCTTGTTACCGCTTTCATTATGCCTGGCCCAAATGGTCTGACTAGTACTCTTGTTTTGTTTTGCCCGTCTCCATGTAACTATGGGCCAACTTCATTATTAGTGTCTTGTAAGATTCTGGCAATAGCAACCGATGTTCCATTTCTTCCCAGTGTTTACTTAGTTATATATGTTTTGTTTTAATTGAAAATAGGGAGAAAAGAAATAATGTGAGCTTGTTCAGTATTCTGCTCTTCAGCCTTAGTTATAGTCATATTTGTCCTTATTATTCTCTTCCTTTTGTGTTTTTTTAAAGTTGATGTGGCTTGCCTCTAAGTCCACTAACTTAGGGTTACTTCCTTCATTAGCTCATCTTTAGGTGGAACTTACAGCTTCTTTTCCTCAAAACAAAAACGTTGGTACTGCAGTTTCTTCTATGTGTTCCCCTATTAATGGCAATTTTACACAAACACTCTCATTTTCATTGCTATACTATATGTACAAACCTCATGACAGTTCACCTTTTCTCTCTGTGTCTGTTCTCCCTCTGTCTTATTGTGAGTGAATACCACCCTCTCACGTTTTTCCTTCTCTAGGTTGTTGTTCCCCTGCAAGAGGTATCAAAGAATGAAATGCATTTTAATATCTCTCTTTTCTTTATATACAGTTACTTTTTTCATGGAATCTGCCTTTACTTGAACCTTCTGCTTTAGACTACAAGAAATGGGTTCAGAACTCTGCATTACCTTTCTCTGTGTTAGTGCTCACCACCATGTCTTTGCTTGTTTGGGAGTCTGTAATTCAGATGCTGTGCAGCTGACTAGTTGAGATCAACTCCATAGTATGCCGGGGCCAGGGAGTCAGGGGTTCAAAGGATATATGTTTAGTAAGCAGGGGGAGTCAGGTGTTCACAGGGTATATGTTTAGTATGCAGTGGGCTTGGTAGTCAGGAATTCATAGGGAATATGTTTAGTATGCAAAGAAGGGCCTTGGATTCAGGGGTTTGAAGGGTATGTTTAGTATCGGGGTGCCTGAGAGTAAGGGGTTCACAGGGTACATGCTTAGTATGCAACGGGCTTGGGATTCAGGAGTTCATAGGGTATATGCTTAATATGCAGGGGCAGTCTGGGATCAGGGGTTCACAGGGTATATGTTTACTATGCAGAAGGCTTGGGAGTCAGGCGTTTATAGAGTATATGTTTAGTATGAAGGGGGTGGAGAGTCTGGAGTTCATAGGGTATATGTTTAGTATGCAGGGATAGTCTGGGAGTCAGGGGTTCACAGGGTATACGTTTAGCATGCAGAGGGCTTATGAGTCAGGAGTTCATAAGGCATATGTTTAGTATGCAGGGGAACCTGGGATTCAGGAGTTCATAGGGTATATGCTTAGTATGTAGGGTGAGCCAGAGAGTCAGGGGTTCACAAGGTATATTTTTACTATGCAGGGGGCAGGGAGTTAGGACTTCACAGGCTATATGTTTAGTATTCAGGGAGTGGGAAATTGGGAGTTCACAAGGTATATGTTTAGTACGCAGGTGGCCTGCTATTCAGAGCTTCATAGGGGCCTCGGAGTCAGGGGTTCATCAGGTATCTGTTGCCAAACCCATAGTTCCACTCATGCTTATCTCCCCTTAGTACATTCATCCAAGTACACTCTGCAAGAGAATACCAGATTTCAGGACAAGTTTCATGTGTAGCTCCTCAACTACTTAATTTCAAACTGCAGGATATTATAATGTTTTAATCTGTGGGTTATACGACTTTCCATTTAATAATCTAAATTTGGTGGCAAATACATGCACATAAGTACTTTTTTACCAACGGATCTCTGGATTCCTATCTATTCCCTTATGGCTTGATGAGTGCTTATTCCATTTGGATATAAGCTATAATATTCTGATACTACTATAATACCCTAATAGTACAATAATATCCTGATACTACTAAAATATCCTGATACTACTATAATATCCTGAACTACTATAATACCCTGATAGTACAATAATATCCTGATACTACTATAATACCCTGATAGTACAATAATATCCTGATACTACTATAATATCGCCTCTAAATCATTTTGATACCACCTGAAACTTCTATTTTCTGCATTTCATGTTGAATAACCAACAAAACAGTAAACTAGCATAAGCCTTGTTGTAGGATTTTATCACACCTGTACAGTCTGTTGTACATGTGCTCTGTTTACTTCCAATAGTAACTAATTAACTGAATTAATAGAAGTCTTAATGTTTTATAAAGACTCTGCAAAAGCCAGATTTATGAATGTCTACATTAAGTGCACACTAAATCTACACTTTTCTGGATGCACAGCACAGGCATAATTCCTACTTTCCTCCTCCTAAGTTTAGTTTCCTACTGATTTTCTTGCAGCCTTAAAAAACAAGGACAATTAATAAAGGTTACCACAATGTGTAATCTTTCTGAGTGAATAACCAGTATGCAAAATGTAGAAAGTATGCTCCTGAATACAGAAACTGTACATTTAATGTACACTTAGTGTAGGCATTCATGAATCCAAGCTTAGGTACTACAAAAAAATATATCTGCAATGATGATGTTTCTGTATTCCTTGTTAAACTGGTAGCATGTTCTGTTGCTCTAAAAAGATCTCGGATTGTGTCTGAAATGTTCAGTTGACCAGCCCTTCTAGTTAATAAACAAACTGAAAATAAATAAATAAACAAACAATAAATGGGACACTGTGATTATACTCTGAAATCAAGAGGAAGATAACTTGTTATAGCAAGATTAATCCGTAAGGATCTAACTATAACAAGCTTGTTAAAGACAGGTTCTTGGGTATCGATAACCTCACTGCCATAACTAAGCAAACAACAAGCTATGAATCAGATGGCAGACACTACAAAATTCCATCACAAACCAAAATGCACCCTGTCACACAATAGCATCAGGAACAGAAGTGTACCTCTAATCAACCAACAGCTTTAACAGCTATTTGAACTTCGGATAAGTGATATCTTTCATTGGAGAGCTAAAAACTCTGTAGCAATAATAAAAAATTATGATCAGTTCTCTGATTATAACCATTTGTTATGTGTTCTTAAAATGTATTTCAGAAACTCACCTCTCAGGTTTTGATTTCTTCATGTAATACCTTGGTTATGACTGGAGATCTAATCATAAACCTCTATGCTGCTAACTTGCTACAGAAACAGAAATGTAGGTATAATGATCAGATGATGGCTTCAGTTATCAGTTTATATAAATAACAAGTTCCAGCTTGACTAAGCAAAAAATTAAGCCACCCTTTCCTAATGCTCCTATCTGCACTGCCACGGTATATATTTTATAACTTATTAAGTGCATTTGATCAAAATTGCTTTTTCTAGAGGTGAAAAGTTCTTTTACACTGAATTCCCTGTGACCCTTACAGGTGCTCGAGCCCCAGCTGCTCAAAATCTAGGAACTCACAGCCATCGGCTCAAGTGGCTATTTCCCCATCTGCTCATCTGGTTGAGCGACTGCACAAACTGGAACATGAGTTCAGTTCTGCAGCTGCACTGGTTGGATAATACCAAGATCTCATTGTGGAACTGGAAAGCTAGGAAGGGAAATGGGGAGAGGGGCTTTTGGTTTATGGAGAGAGATTTTAGGTTTAGGGACTGGCTAGACATTAGTGCTAGATTAGGAGTAGGGAAGGGAGGAGGATTTTAGGTTTAGAGAGGAATCAGTTGTTAGCTCAGGTTACAAAAGGGAGGGGGATTTCAGGTTTAAGGAGTGAATTGGTGTTGGGTCAGAGTTAACATTAGGGAGGGAGGGGGTTTAGGTTTAGAGAGGAATCAGGAGTTAGCTCAGAGTTAGGGTTAGGGAGGGGAGGGGGATTTTAGGTTTAGAGAGTGAATTGGTGTTGGTTGAGAGTTAGGGTTAGGTAGGGAAGTGGAAGGGAGATTTTAGATTTAGGGAATGATCAGGAGTTATTTGTATGTTTAGGATCAGGGTTCTTGGAGGGATACTTGGCTTAGCAGATGTGCACTGGAATCGAGGTAGTAGCAGTTATGGCACTTGCCAACATGAGTGAGTAGCACCAGGGAAGCATGTTGCAAACTAATTGTACATGAGCACTTGTAGTAAGCCTGTAATCCCTACTCCTTTTATATGATATCAGAAAATCAGGCAGATCATTAATCCAGTGTATACAACTCTCTCTCTGTCTGTCTGTATGTCTGTCTCTCTCTATCTCTCTCTATCTCTTTCTTTCTCTCTCCATCTTTCTGTCATACTCTGTCAAAATATATATGTCTTTTATGTTTTATTCAGAAGCAAAATTATTTTTGGTGGCAGTTCTTTCCATGTAGAGAACAGTGGCTCCAATATACAAAGTTAGGGATTTGCTGTAAACTGCTATGTATTTTGCAGACTGTTTAGTCAAACATTGGCATATTGCTCTGTTGTGATCTACAGAGAATGCAAACATCTGCGTTTACAAAAGCCAGCTAGGCTGTCAGTGCAATGTAATGTGTCAGATGTCACTTGGTAGAGCTAGCTTTCATTCCTTTCACTAACATATACATAACACATAATCAAGCACATTGTTTCAAAGGTCCTAGTGCAAACATGTCTCTGTATCATACCCTGTTAATAGGGACTACATAAAATAAACCAGACAATGTATTCAGCTATAATGTGGTGACTGCTATTTCAGTACTGCAGGATGAACCCTATTTTTGAACACAAGAGCCATTTTAAAGTGTATTTTAGACTTTTTTAACATTTATTTGTGAAGGATATGAATTATATAGAGAGATAACCCCTCCTCATACAGAACTGCTTAATACAGTCAAGTGTATTAAGGACTGTGAAGATGCTTGTAAAATTTAAGGGTAGAAAACAAATCAAACAAAAACTATACTATCGCTGACTATGAAAAGGAAGCACATTTGTCCTCAGGTCTGAATAGCACCTACGTATCTCTATAATGCACAACCAACTAAATAAAAATAAATTACACTGGTATGAAAATTCAAATTTTTTGTTCAATTTAGAGTTTATTGCTGTATTTAATCAGAAAAAATAAGGGAAGCATCAGTGCTTTCTTGAATCAGATTTGATACAACAAACTCAATCCCTAGAAAACGTAGATGTACATTGACACAAACGAAATCCTTATTTTGAACAATATTAAACAGAATAAGAATGGAAACCTTTATTATATGTTTCATAAAAATGTATTTCTTATTCAGCAAGAAACGTCCTAGTAAAATTACATTCTTGATGATTTCAAGTTAAACAAAGAATATTACTTTTATGCTACACCTGGGAAAGACACACTCCCTTGGATTTACTAATTTTCCGTGCAGGACTAGCTTAGTTCTGCACAGAAATGGCCATTTAGGAGCAGGACGGCAGCACGTCATGCATATTAATGAAGGCGCACTGCCTGAGCTCCTAATCTTACATGGAGCGTGTAAGAGTGCAGGGGGCATGTCTGAGAGCATGTATAAAGATGTTGACAGCCATATCACTGTCCACACTAAGGCAATAGGGTAGTGTAGTAATACTTGTAAGGTACAGATAACAGCACTGAAAGTAATGCAAACTACAGGAATATACTAGTTGTTAACTGACATCTTTGTCTCCCCTCCACCATATCTCCAACAATACACTAAATACTCACCTCAACTGGTACGTGATGACTCTATTGTTATGCTGGGACATATGTCCTATTGGTTGATAATTATTTAAATCTGTTTCTATGCATGTGCTATGTTGAAATACTCCAACATTGGTGGCATGGTGCCATCAATGTACCTACATGCTGTTATTACCACTGTGGTCCCATATATGCATGTGTTCCATTTGTTATGCAACTGTTCTGTATCTGGTGTCTGGGTTAATGGGAATGTTTAGGCATGCTGTTATACCAAACCTGGGAATGTGTTGACTATTACTAACCCACATATGTTGATACACCATAAACACCATAGCACGTATGGGAATGCAGGTCCCAGCGGACCCACCTGTCCCAACTCAACTGGCCGTGGCACCAGACACCAGCACGTCTGGGGCCCAACCCAGGACCTCTTCGTCCATTGGTCCTAAACCACCTTCGGGTGGAACCGCCTCAGGGGATGGGGCTCGCCCCCCCCCGGAGTGGGCATGGACAGGAAGCTGTCACGCATCACCAGGTCTGGGTTGTGGTACATAGAGAGCTCAATCAGCAGTTTGGATATCTTCTACACCAGCTCAAGGGCCATGTGTTGCGACTTGAGGGTCAGCCTGGATCTCTGACTCAGCCCCCAGCATAGCCACCTTCAGGACTGTGAAGGTGCAGTGGTGGCTGCCCATTGGTGGGAATCTCAGTCCCACTGTTTCCACTAGGGGGCTCATGGGCTTCCGATTTCCCAACACCCCTCCCCATCAAGGTGTTTAGCCCCAGATGTGTCATATACCACCCCTGTATGTATCTTGTTTGTCTCATCTGTTAACCTATCCAGCCTACCTCCCCAAATATGCCTACTATCCCTCCACAACATCCCACTCTCACCTGAAAAAAAGGGCAATCTGTTACCAAAAAATAACTCCCCATACATAGTTGTCCATTTTGCACACATGTCCGCTGGAAACATGTAATCTGGTCTAATTGGCATCACAACATATTATTGTTGTCCTCACCCCTCTTTCAGGGGTTTGAGTGTCCAAATCTACCTCCAAAGTCAGTGCATATCCACAACTGTTGCTGTAGAAGAAATGGGCGGCTATGGACCTTCCCTACACCCTCATGCACATCGCTAGCTATTTTCCCCACTGTCTTTCCCTCATTGTGCCCCTTTTTCATCACTTTTCTATCAACCCTTTTTTCTTTTCTTTTAAAGAAATTAGCGCGGAGGTAAGCGGGAGTAAGCACTTTTAAGCAGCAGTAAGTGGGTATAAGCTTGTTTGCATGGGGGTAAGCAATGCCTACACAGGTTAAGCAATTTGGAAGCTAACTGATTATAAGAAACTGTAACCGGAAGTTAGCAGTGCTTACCTA